>NC_137630.1:25978662-26153662 GCF_963383615.2 Lipophrys pholis
TGCTGAGTAGAGAATAAAAAAAAAAAAAAAAACTGGTTTGATGCCCTTTCGGTTCGACCTTGTGTGCAGATCGCTTGTGTGTAAGTGGCACAGCGACTTGCCCTTCACAGAGCCTGTGGGACATGTATGTGGGTGTAATGTTTGTGTGGGATGTGTGTTAAGACCGGGATCACATTGTGCCTTTGCTATTACTGGATATCCTGAGAGGAAGGAAAGTATGGGAGGAGGAGGAGGAGGTGGAGGAGGAGAGGGATAGGAGGGCGAGAGCTGCCGGGCTCATGTGCATCGGTCAAGTGGATAGAGAGATTGACAAGGAAGCAAGCAGGTGATAAGAGGGAGGCAGTCAGAGTGTCGTGCTAAGAGGAATATGTTAATACTGGTAGGAGACATGGGTTCTGGCAACTCCATTCAAATGCAACACGGTGGTCAAAAACACAAAATCCTGTTACGTTGAGCCAAAATGAGCCTTCTGTCGATGATCTTAGAAAGTTTTTGTTTTTTTTAACTAACTACTGTGTTTCAATATTGTTCTTCAGCCGTGCGTAATGACAGAAACAAGAAGAAGAAGGACGTGAAGGAGGAGGTGGTGCTTCCCGAGAGCTACGAGCTGAGCGGAGAGCTCGAGGAGCTGGTCAATAAGTCAGCAAAGCTCACCAAGAAACCTTCCCGTCACTTTGCCAACTGGGCAAATACACCACCGTAAGACACACACACACACACACACAACACAAACACACAACACACACCACACACACACACACACACACACACACACACACACACACACACACACACACACACACACACACACACACACACACACACACACACACACACACACACACACACACACACACACACACACACACACACACACACACACACACACAGTCGCATGTGAAACTCCGCTCTGCACTCACGCTGTGTATGGCAACATTGTTGGAACTATGCCGTCACAGAGCTCCCGGATTGCATGCAAAGACGTAAATTCACCGTGGCTTTCCCAACATAGTGGTGGCTTAACTAATTCAGTTCCCCATTAAGCCATCTGTGTGGCCTCTGAATGATTGATGCAACATGTAAATGGATGTCTTTTTTACTTGATTGATGTAAAATGTAAATGTCAGACACACTGGTCCAAACAGGCATTGCACAACTCGCCTGGTTAGACATTGCACAGCTGAAGGGTGTTTTTGTGTGTGTGTGTGCGTGCGTGTGTGTTCAGAACTCCAGCTCTGACCACCGTGTCCAGCTGGATCTGGGACTATGGGACAAGTTTAGTGAGCTCTCCACCAAATGCATCATCAAGATTGTTGAGTTTGCCAAGCGGCTTCCGGGTTTCACCACCCTCACAATCGCTGACCAAATCACTCTGCTGAAGTCGGCCTGCCTGGACATACTGGTGAGGAACCACTGGCATTTATTTGATTTTCAACTCAATCTAGTAAGTAAATGAGACTTTAAATGTCTAAACTGAGACAAGAGTACACTGGCATCTGGTGGCCAGAGGTGGAAGCGCAGAAAGATTTTTCATATAATTTTAAGTGTTGATATACAGCAAAGGCATCCTCCTTTTTAATATCAATTTAATATCACCTTTACATCGCATGTTGCTTATTGTTCACAGAATTTTGCATGTTTTTCTTCTTTCTCCTCATAGATGCTGAGAATCTGCACACGCTACACACCAGAACAAGACACTATGACCTTCTCAGACGGCCTGACTCTCAACCGCACTCAGATGCACAATGCAGGATTTGGACCTCTCACGGACTTGGTGTTTGCCTTTGCTGGTCAGCTTCTCCCTCTGGAGATGGACGACACAGAAACTGGCCTCCTTAGCGCCATCTGCCTCATTTGTGGAGGTACTACAACTCCTAATCGTAAAAATTATTTTAAGAGAAACCAAAACTCTGGGAAAGAAACTGTGCATTTCTGGTTTAAAATGTATATATTTTCTGTGTTCTTCACCAGATCGCATGGATCTAGAAGAGCCCCAGAAAGTGGACAAGCTGCAGGAGCCGCTGCTCGAAGCTCTCAAGATCTACGCTCGACGCCGCCGCCCCAACAAACCTCATATGTTCCCTCGCATGCTGATGAAGATCACAGATCTAAGAGGAATTAGTACAAAAGGTCAGTACAACTTTTTTTGTGTCTAGTTCAGTTGGTGATGAGCAAAGCACTTTTCAGCATTTGAAAATCTCATAGTTTCTCTTTTAGATTCTCTGCTGTTCTCTGCTTTGTGTATTGCACAATTTTAGAACGAAGCAATACAATTATGGACAGTAACCACTGCAGAAGCAGAAGAACAAGATTTAGTGAATGTATGTTCTTTTGGGTTGATAATGATACAACAGTATTATATTGATAAAACACCTGCTTATCAGTGTTTTTATTTTAACTGTTTGAAAAAATTTCATGCTATGCAATCTTTATCTGATTACTTTGTAATTCTTCCTGTTTGTGTTTAAATGTTTAACTTCTTAAAGACAGATTATACTTTTTTATAATCTGACATGGAACAACAAAACTGTTTATTATTTATTGTGTGTGTGTGTGTGTGTGTGTGTGTGTGTGTGTGTGTGTGTGTGTGTGTGTGTGTGTGTGTGTGTGTGTGTGTGTGTGTGTGTGTGTGTGTGTGTTTGATATTGGATTTGAGATCAATATTATTTTTCTTATTTCCAGGTGCAGAAAGAGCCATCACGCTGAAGATGGAGATCCCAGGGCCAATGCCTCCTCTGATCAGGGAGATGCTGGAGAACCCGGAGGCCTTCGACGACCAAACAGAGTCCAACGATAGCCCGCCGCCTCCACCCCCGCCGCCGCCGCCTCCCCCGCCCACCGTGGTAGTTAAGCAAGAGGCCGAGGACGAGGACGACAGCTGGGCAACGGAGAACGGCAGTGAGCCGTCGCCAGAAGACGAGGACGAAGACGACGACGACGACGTTGGAGACGAAGAGCGAGACAGAGGCTCAGACAGTGACGGCGAGCCCTGGGGAGTTCTGGATAACGTAGACGGCTCGAGGAAAGGCCTAGTTGGGAGGGCGCAGTAAAAAGACATTCGACATCGAAACACATTCAAGCACATACAGTTTTTACAAATACAGAAATACACACAATCGTACAACACAACCTCATTCACTCCTCCACCTCATGATAATGCTGGCCTTCACCCCCCCCCCCCCCCCCCCATTCTTTCTCTCCTTACTGCACATCATTGTGTCCTCCTCAGCGGAGCACAGCGGAGCCTTAAGTGTACAGACACTTTTAACTCAGGCCACATGGTCCATGACAAGTGAACTGCAGAGTCAAGAGAAGTCAAGAGAGATGACTGTAAAGTGTATGAACTCCCGCCAGAGGACTTGACGTGACAAAAAGATCATAACCTCTTTGACAAAGCTAAATGTTTCTCTGTTTTTCCCACTATTGTTGTTTATATCTGAATAGGGGAAGGTCCAAACCGACGCCAGAACTGAACAGTTGGTTCGGATGGATTACAACAAGCACATTTCTCAAAACGAAGCAAGAGTATGCTACAAGGCAAACCAAAATGAGTATGCTAATCTTTTGTTTTTGTGGTTACTGCTTTTGATTATTGTTTTTTTTTCCTCCTTTTTTCAGTTTATGAATAAGTCCATACATATCTATATCCCATTATATTTTGTCTTTTATTTGTTATTCTGGTTTTATATATGAACTCTTTTAGAAGTTTGTTTTTGTTTTGTTTTCTCTTTGAAGAGCTTTCCTGAGAAGATATTCATAAGGAAAGAAGGGTAATCAGAACTGGCTGGGTCTTCCTTATCAGCTACATATGCTTAGCTTGGGCTTCTTTGAGCACTTTGGCTCACTGTTGATGTCAGTGATAATCAACCCAGAAGACTATTGTTATGTTGCAGTGACTTAATCAGTTTCTGTTATCAGGGAATTGGCATTATTCTGGTTTGCTGTCGTTGCAGCCAACATATGCTGTCAATGCAGGAAGTAAGTAACTTTGTGCCAAAGTTAGGAAAAGTCATCTTTGGAGCACTAGTTTGACTACTGGCAGGGACTCCAGCTACAATCCAGCAATCCTCATGGCAGAGTGCTCAGTCACACATGCTCTAAAAACACACCTGTAGTCTCACGCACAGTGTGAAAGCATAGGACAAAAACACACACACACTCATTATCAACTCTATGCGCCGTGTTAGCAGATGTGCCAGAACAGAGATTTACACTTGACCGTATGTGTAGCACTTTTGTGATCTTCTATTCAAGCAAGGCACATCTCATTTGTTAAGAGTGGAGCTACTGCCAATTGGCATATTTCTCTGTTAGCATGTCGGTACTGATGACAGCACAGACATGTTGAATACAATCACCCTCTGAGCACTCCCGGATGATGTCAGTAGATCAATCCACCGTTCAACGCAGGCAGAAACATCCACACATAGTAGAGTCGCATGCGTCCGTAAAATTATTAAAGACATATGCAAGCCGAAAGCAGGAATCCTTATGGAAGACATTTTGGAATCAGACTCAGGGCTTTTCAGTAAGGACCAAACCCTAGCTGCTTTCAGGCACGCTAGAAACAGGCAATATTTATATGTGTGTTCATGACTATGTGTGGATTCTCAACCCATCTGTGTGTACATAGAAGGTGACAAGTCTGAAAATAGCATGGATGCCAGTCTTGAGTTTCCAGAGGGTGGGATGGACTATTGTCGTCTTCAACCTCATTAACAACAACACTGCCCCGCCTGTGTTTGTGCTGGCATCCATGCAAACTGCCTTCTCATCGCGAAAAGCCATTATTTCATCTTGTCCTCTTGTGTATATTCTCACTTCTTTACCAAGAAGAAAGGAGGATCATGTGTTCTCGTGTATCATTTCTTTATTGCCAAAATGTCACAGGGGGTGATCGGCTGGGGATGCTCCGCTGAAATAGTACAGAGGTTTTCTTTCCCTCTCTCTTTCTCGCTCTCTCTCTCTCTCTCTCTCTCTCTCTCTCTCTCTCTCTCTCTCTCTCTCTCTCTCTCTCTCTCTCTCTCTCTCTCTCTCTCTCTCTCTCTCTCTCTATCTATCTCTGAAGCAATATGGACGTTCTTTCTGTAGCAGTGAGAGGAGCCATCTTCTCAGCATGGGCAGGTCTCTTCACCTGTGTGTATGCATGTGTGAGAGTGAATGAATGAATGAATGAATGCTCGGACATATTTTCAGTTGTCAGGTGGATGTCCTCAGCATGGTGCTGTCACACAAACGCTCTTGTGTGAAGACCTCATCTTTTCTCTCTCTGCTGGGCTGTCATGATGTTAGTGATGGTGACGCAGGCTGAACGTTGAGATTATGTTGTCTGATGTTATTTTGTTTTTTTCAACCTCGCCAAGGTGTTGTCTACCTTCTGTTTATGTCAACTCTTGTCATACAAAAAAAAGCCATATAAACAGTAAGAGGCACAATAAACTACTTTTGTGAGATTGTTGGGTGATTTATTACATTAATTCCTTTATGCACTATATTCCTGTGTTCATTTGTCAATGCAATATTTAGGTACGAAAACTGACTTTTTTTTTCCATTTTGAGAAGGAATTATAAGATATTAAAACTATTGTTTTACAAGTCTAATTAAAATATGAAATAAGCTATAATGTTGTATGTAACATAAAACTATTGCAGACTTTACACAAAGACTAGATATTTTTAATTTTAAATAATCAAAATCTTTTTTTTGATGCTAATGATTCCAAAAGCTAAAATTCAATTTTATATAATGGAAGAAATAAGGTTGTGCTTATGTATCAGCTGGGCCCTTCTGTGTGGAGTTTGCATGTTCTTCACGTGTGTGCATGGGTTTCCTCCCAAAGTCCATAAACATGCATGTGAGGTTGAAGTCCTTGGATTTGGTGGTCTCGTCCCTTCACTCGCTGATGCAGATGAGTTGATGTTCATTCCCAGCTTGCGGCAGTAGAGGGAGCTCCTGCACCGTGACTGCAGGGTGGCCTGCATGCAGCAGTGTGGCGCTGCATGCAGGAGAAGGAGCAGGGTCTGTTGGGTCATGGGTGCAGAGCCTAATAAATCACAGCCTCCTGCTGAACAAGGACATCAGATAAAGGTCTATTTCTAAGATTTGTTCACTCTGCAGTTAGTGGGGCGCAGGTGGCGTCATAAAAAGTCATCACACTATTACTCTTTTCCCCTAGTTTTTTGTCTTGCAGTGATCTAACAGCAAAGAGGTTTTATGATTTATTTGTTAAGTTCTTGTAAAGAGCTAATGGCATAAAACTGCATTGAGGAGATTATACCTGATGCATAACAAGTGGAAACAGATCAAAAGTACAAATCAAATACTTTTCACTAAGTATTTCAGACACTTCACATAACACATAAATCTGACATCTGAAACTATTGTAACTCTGATACCTCTTGTTTACGAGCTGAATAAATTAAGACTTCTAGTAATGTCTAGTTCTGCAAAAACATTTCTCCCTTTTATATGTCTTTTAGGGGAAACGATTAATCAGAAAAAATGGCATTTAAATGGACATAGATGTGAAGATCCACCAGGGAAAATAAAATAGATACTTTCAATCACTAAGTGGTATCATGTGGGCTCAGATTATACTGGACCAGTGAGGTATTTAAACTTGTGGAGAGGAGTCTCTTTAATCCAAAACTTGGTAATGATGAATGAAATATTACAGCATGTTGGACTATAGCTCCTAGCCAACATCATACAGTAAATTTGTAAAAAAAAACAAACACTGTGGCGCACACTTCATTAGAAGCAACGAAACAAAATTTTTTTTACAGATTGGCCTTGTGAAGATCACTACAAATCAAGAGTTATCTGTATGTCAGGGTTATAATGCTTATCTCCTCCACATCACAGTCACATACAACATCACATCCTCTTGATTGAGCAGGATTCCTCCATATAAGCCCCACTAACAGTATTTGTCTCTTTTCAGTGTGAAAGTGCGGCATACTGACGCCTCACCTTGATTTTATTAATACAGAGCCAAAGAGAGAGAGAGAATAAGAGGGCGGTAATAAACAGAGATGAGATTCTATCAATTATATGATTGCTTTAATTAACTATCATTAAAGACAGATCAATAACACCAGAGTGAAATTAAAATAAGGCCCATACATTATACACTATTTTACAAGGAACAATCAAATTGCCTCATATAGTGAACCCTGCAAGGTGTTGCCATGGAAACCCATGGGAGGATTTGGGTGAGCTTGGGGGAATTTAAAGGAGCCGAGTAGGATTTCTATATACTCATCTTTACACTTAAGTGATGCTTGATTAAGTAATTACTTGAGATGGGAATACTTATTCAGTGGAAATAAAAAGGGGTGGGAATGTGACACCTGAAGGTACAAATGTACAATGAATTAATAAAGAGTAAAAAAGTCTCCATTGTAATATTCATCCCGCCACGGGACATCAATTATTCACAAAAATAGTAAAGAATCCATAAAAGTAGGTCATGGGTGCAGCATACCAAGGAAATTCATTTGAATATTTAAACCCAGAGAGAGAACAGGTGTTATGTTGAGTTTTGCATGAATTGCATCCTTTTGTGGTAGCACGTGCAGCAAAAGATATTTGATATTCATGGCAATAGTTAACTGTATAAAGTCTACAAAAAGTCAAATATAGTGTGTGCATTACATCTTTTGATTGGTTAAATTAATTGAATGGGGGGGGGGTCCTTTTACTTTAAACACAAGCACAAAAATTTCACCTCATTTCCAATTTAATTGTAGACATTGAAAACCATACTGTCATACACCTCATTTAGGTCATGTTTGGTCTTAGGTTATGATATCAACGTTTAATCAGTGTAACATTCTTGGCTAAATGAACTATTGGACGCAAATCTACAGAACTCAAATTGTCCAATCATTTTTACAAAACACACATCCAGTTTGCACTAAACCGTCCTCATTGAAATCCAGTATTTATAACTGCACGCACTCCATTGAACAAGCTGCAGGGAGCATCCGATTCTCATCAGTCATGCAGAACTCAGCATAACACTGGCTACACAGCCGAGGTTGGCCTGAACGTGAGCGGGCTGCAGCAGAAACCCCAGTCAGAGCACCGGAGAGATAATGAGCCAGCAGAGGCTGCAGCTCTGTGGAGAGTGATCATGAGGATAAAGCTCAGTGAACCCGAATGCTCCTGGCAGCAGTAAGAGAGGAAAGGGCCCGGGCATAGGGTGTGATAAAGACAGAGGGCGAGGGCGCAGATTGACCTGGGTTTGCTGTGATAAAAACCTGAAGTGTCTGTCTGTTTGCACTGGACTCTATATAAAAGACTGAGGGGTGAATACGTCTTGTGCCAGCTGAGAGAAGTTTGGGAGCAGGGTCAGATCATTCACACTGGGCCTCTTTGCTTGGGTCAAAACAGAGAAACAGGATGTGTTGTTACATATGCAGTGAGACTGCAGAGTGTTGGGAGTCAGTCAAGGGGAGAGAGGAGAGGTGAGGGGAAGGTGAAAAACGTTTTCAAGTGCAAAGACCATAAATTTAACACCTTCCTCCTTGTTCCAGCAGAGAGGCAGACGGGGCATCTTACAGAAAGGGTAATGGAGAAAGCCATGAAGAAACAGGTACAGGTGTCAGTGACAAGAGAGGGAATGGAGGGTGTGCCAGGAGGGAGGCAGAGGAAATAAACAAGGCCAGGTAGAGTTGAAGGGGGTGGGGGGGGGGTGGGGGGGTGGGGGGGGATTTGGGGAAGGGGAGCGAGCACAGAGACAGGCGTCGGGGTCATAAAAACTAGGAGATGTGAGGAGATGTGTTCTGGCCTCTGGGTCTTCATATCTTTTACATTTCTAATTAAAAGAGATAAAGAGTGAGGGAGTCATCAATCCCACAGTGATTTCCCAGTTAAGGTTTTAGAGGGGGCTGTAAACTAGGCAGCCCGGCATCATTGATTTTATAATTAGCTATCGTCACCCCAGACTTAAGATGGAGGGAGTGTGGTAGAGGGGCAGGAGGGGAGCTTAAAAGAAAGAGCTGGAGATTGCCCGAGGAGTGGGGAGGCGCGAGGATGAAGATGATGACGAGGTTTGCCCCGAGGGGCGACTACGCGAAAGCCAAAGGTGAATAGAGAGAAAATCCAGAATGGGAAGCGTGTATAAAACAGGCAATGAGCCAAAAGGGAATAGGGGCTATAAGGCTGTGTGAAAAGAAATGGCATAGTTAATTACCAGTGAAATGTCATGTGAGGATCAAAATATTGCTATAATCTTTGGCCGGAAAAAGACACATTAGACCCAATAATGGATACATAAACCGTTTTATTATGCAGAACCCCACCCAAACCCTGTTACATGATGGGTAAGAAAGTACAGAGAGATGTAGATGTGGGATAACCTTCACACACAAAACTTCAAAACAGAGCGTAACCACTGGAGCTTTATTGCAGAGTGAGACGGAGTCCTGACGAGGAGCACTCGTACAGGAGCTCTCAGTGGAACGACAAAAAAAACGCAACTTCCTTAAGACATAAAGTCAGATTACAGCTACAAACAAGGACTATGGAGAATACATTTAGTGTGCTATCATCTGGGAAAGAACACCAGATTCCTCGAACCCTTTCAAAACTCCTGCATATGGAAAATGTTAAAATGTAGTGTAACATCAGCAGATGTAGTGACACAAGGTAAACCAGACATTACTCCTTTCACCACTTCTTTGATAAGCCGCTGAAACTGCTTAAGCATCAAAATCAATTCATTTTGTGTATATATATACACAAATTATATATATATATATATATATAGTTAAATCTACTTTCAACACAATATTCTGGTATTATTCCCTTTCATGAGCACCGATATCTCACAAAAAACATCAAACGTCAACGCGTGAATGCAGAAAATAAACTATCAAAAAGTGAATAAAATATGAGTAAACACAACACACGTAATGAGTATAATAGTGATGAGAGAACACGACAGACTATTGAGTATCCGTATATCAACTTTTCATCTAAAAACTCTTCTCTATTAAAAATAGGGTGCAAATACAGCAGATAAAATCAAGCATCAAAAGGCATCTAGCAAATCCTCTTTAGCTAAGCATGGAAAATGTAGTTACACATTGCACAAACTGAACACCTATTTCTACTTAAACCTGAATATAGTTTAATTGCAGCATAACTCAAGTTAATTATAAATAGAAAATCATGAAAAATGCATACAGTATTGATTAAAAGGTAGGCAGCAATTTTTATTAGGCAGTATATTACGACAGGGAGAGGGGGGGAAAAAAATCCTAACATCATGATGCTGACGTTAGGCTCTATAAAGATGATTTTCTTTTGACTTGATTATTTTAGGCACAAATTTAGAACTGCATGTGTCTGAATTAAAATTTCTGTACAATATAAACTGTGATAAAGACCGACGCTAAACATCCAAATAAATGGCTTGTAAATTTCAATAACTATCAAACGTAAAACCAAGGTTCATTAAGAAATAAAAACCACAGCTGATCTATAGTGAGGAGCTTATGAGCATTAATTTTGGAATAATGACGATATGAAGTTACTGAAGTAGAAAGTTGCATGTGGCGTCTATCCTAATAGACGTTAAACACAATCTGTTCAATAAGCCTTCTAATTCGAAAGCTTGTCCATCTTAGAGAGCGTCTGCACCACTAAATCACCTTAACTGCATCTGCATGACAACAATCAACTGCTAATGCATACAACAAAGTGCATATCAAATCTTAGTTCTGAGCAAATGGAGGAGAAATATGATGTCATAGACCTACATTACCGCAATATAATTTAGCATGATGCTGTATCATGACTTTATGTCGCCATGAAAAGTGTTCAAAGCTGCTGTGGAGAATTTAAAGCTACGGGAGAGTTTTTGCCATGATTTCTAGTGGAGCCGGTCCTGCACAAAACATCATAATTACAGTGCCTGTCATGACTCCTAATCACAAATGCCATAAAAACGACATAACATCCGTCGTAAAGCTCTCGACATCGCAATGATTCAACGGAAATCATTCTGCTACAGCCCGCAAACTCTCAAATGCCAGAGCCCGTCCCTAAAAGTCTGCCGGCTTAAACTGTCGCCCCGTCTAATGTCGGTCTTTAAGGTGGTGTTGACCTGCCACCACTGGACAAACAATTAGGGCATCAACACAAGAAAAAGAAAAAGGAAAACAAAGGTTTGCAGAAGGAACAATGTAAATGCTTATTAACAACTTGTGAGCTGTGTGTGTGCTTGTTTGTGGAAATAATGTGGAAACACACCACATCCACGAGTCCTCTCTTTCTCCACTTTTGATCGCTCGTCGTGGTCAGATGTTCGCAGATTACCATAGCGAGGTGTCAGCCAGATCACTGGGGAAGACACAAGGCAGAGAGTGAGTGTGTGTGTGTGTGTGTGCACGAGTTAAAAAGCGAAAGAAACACACATTGTGGCTGAAGGAGGAGGTTAGACTGAAGGAGTGGCTGAGTGGGGGAGCGAGAGCCTTAATGATGCTGAAAATTGGCCTGTGACTGCGGTACACCCCTCAGGTAAATCATTGCTACAGCTTGCTATCAACTTGTCTGTCCCCTTGTCCTCCCATCTCGCCCCTCCCACGCCCCGACTCCGTCTCAAACACTCTCCCCCGCATCACCCTGACTCAACTTCTTTTACGAGCGCACATTCAAAACTTCCATCTTCCAGCCATTGTCGCCCTGTCGCCATAAATAATAGGCTGCATATGTCTGTGTGCATTAGCGAGCTTTGAATTCATTGTGCACGCGTGAAACAGTTGGTGTGTGAGGCTGCCAGAGGAAAAACAGCCACCGATCACTTTTGATCAGGTGCTTTTCTTCAATTCTTTAAAAAAAGAAAGAAAGTGTACACACAACTCAAGTCCCGAGCTCATAAAATATGACATGACCCGACAGTTTGAAAGCAGCCAGCATGACAAAATGATGTCTACAGGCTTGTTTGGCCTCAAAAAGAAATTTTCATTTTCATTTGCAGTCAGTAATGCAAATCTCCATTTTCCAACATTAAATCTTCACCTGTGCTCAATTTGCTTGCCATGGTCTCATCGAGGCTTGTTTAAAGGAAGCCTTCACCCTTTATTGAGGGGAATATACTTCAATATATTTTGAGTGCTGGTAAGTAGTTATTTCTGCTTTTTAGTGGCCGTAACCCAAGCAGTTTATGAAACAGTTATATCATCTGCGACATTAAATACTTTCTTCTGTTCATGCGACAACATTATAACCACGTAAAAAAAGTAGTGATTGATAAAGGGCTGATATCTTTTACTTACACTAGTGCAACAATGTAAAGGTATGCTGATACACGTTTGATTAGTACTATTTTGATTAATATGTGACATTAAAACGAATACAAAAAGAGAGAACTTTAGGAGAATTTAATGACACAAGATGCAATTTTTCTTTATATTTTGCAAATTTTGCAAATTTTTATTTTTTTTTTATCTTGATGGGATTTTTCTGGTTGAATAATAAAGTTTATACTGGATCAATTCATCAATGTAACTTTGCTGTTGCTGGTTTAAATGTGATTGGCTGCACAGTAATGTAGTCCTAAACACATTCTCCTGATAGATACAATGTCCCTGCTTCGAGTCTGTACTTTTAACCCTTCTGTGTGGAGTTTGCGTGTTCTCCTGGTGCAGGTTTGCTCCCACAGTCCAAAAACATGCATTTGAGGATATCTGATGACTTCAAATATGCTTTAGGTATGAATGTGAGCAATCGTTTTTTTTCTCTGATTTTGCCCTGCCATGGACAGGCCACCCTGCATTCACCAATCGTGAGACCTGATTTGTATTCGATGAAAACTTCCTAAAGCCTTCCTTCTTTTTATATCTTTCAGCTCAGACATCTATAACACCATAAGTAGCTTAGCTGCTTTTCTGTCACAGGCCAATGGGGCTGACAATCAGCAGTCGGAGCTTCAACGGAGCATTAGATTTTGTAGGAAAAGGTGTCATATATTCCCTGGATGGTTGCAAAGATGGTTCAAGTGGTAAAATAAATTGTAAGTGTCTTAAAATTGTCTTTTACTTTAAAAAAAAATTTCAGATAAGTATAATGTTTATAGAAGTAAAATAAGAAAAGAAAAGAATTTTTTTTAATGTAAACCTTTGATGAAGATAGCAGTTATGAATATAAGGACTTTTCTTTCTTTTCTTAGTCTGTGCGTTTCTATAACTCATATGTGAATGTGTGTGTGTATATATATATATATATATATATATGCATACTAAAGTGTGTTTGGGTTGGTAGGTTATACCTGAGGACAGTGTCCGTGTGTTCAGGTAACAAAAGGACTGTTTCATCTCCAGAGCTGTTCCTTCCACACTGAAGTGGATCAGATTCCTCCTCCTTAATAACAGAGAGTAAACACACACACACACACACACACACACACACACACACACACACACACACACACACACACACACACACACACACACACACACACACACACACACACACACACACACACACACACACACACACACACACACACACACACACACACACACACACACACACACACACACACACACACACACAGACCCTTAACACATATCTGTCCAGCAGCTATTACAGTCTAATAACTTGTAGACTAGCAGCCTAATTGCTTCTAGGAGATAATGTCTGTATCAAACGATCCACTGGCCGTGTTTTAAGTGGTGTGCTAGGCTATCAGCATGAAGACATAGCTCATTTTCAGTATCGCATATAATTATGCCGTTGTGAAGCTGAGCGGCTCAGATAGCGTGTCTCACCGAGTCCGAGCTGTGTGCCAGGGTGTCAGCGCTGGCCTGATGTGGCAAGGAGAGAGGGGCTGGCTGGTTGATGACCACGGCACTCCTGTCCACCTCCCTGGGGGATGAAGGCGGGGTGGAGAGGAGCAGGGAGTCAGACGGGCCCTGCTCACACAGGCTGTAGTGGCCCAGAGGTCTTGGCGGATGGAGGATCTGCAGAGCCTCTGGGTTCTCGTCCTCAGAGTCGGACAGCACGCTGTCAGGACAGCCTGGCAGACAGAAACATGGGCAAAAACAGAGAGGTCACTCCTCTTCAGTCTCGTCGCCCACAAACGGGCCCGCTCTGAAAACACACTTTGTGTCGCTCTTGAATGGCAGTTAACACTTTTATTGCAGGCATCTGCAGGGTGTAACGGCGAGATTGATGGGCGGCTCCATTCACCTGTAGAGGCGATCGGGGCAGCGCTCCACTTGGCACTGGCCACTGTTCCCATCTTCTGCTCCAGCTGACAGATGTACTCCATCAACTCCTGTAGTGGAAAAACAGGCGTTATATCACAGAGCAGAGTGAAGCTCTGATCACGGCTGCAGCAGCCTGCTGACTATCATAATGTCCGACTTCTCTCAGCCAAAGCCACATCAACTGATCACACTGTAAATATTGGATATTATAATCTGTTATCATACAAATAGGAACATTGAAGAAGAAATATCATGAATTTATTGGTAAATCTTTGCTTGATTTATCAGGCCCCGCAGACTGGCCGCCTTGCTTACATATGGCTGATGCTAAAAGCAGGCCGGACACTGATTTTAAAAACATGGACCCTCGCCTCTGTTTGTGGCAGGAAAATGTGATGGTGGTTGGCCAACAAAAACTCTGCAGGCACTTTAACAGCAACAGCACTGACTGCCCTGAAATCCACCGATTTATATTGCACTATAAACAATTTATACTACACAATAACAAGAAGACAACAACAGAGAGAAGATTCCCAACACCTGGGGCATTCACAAGGCTGCTATACTTGTTATTTCGGTAAGCTTCAGGATATAAATGTATTATTAATAACCAGATCACAAAAAGAATTTCATAAATGCAGGTGACAGTAGTGCGCATTGTAACTAGACTACAATACACTAATTCAAAAGCTAAAAACTAAGATCTCAGTGTGTGACAATGAGAAGAGCACAAACTCACACAAAAAAACTTTTTGAGTAAAATTCTATCAGGACAGATTCATAAAGCGGTAAAAACGTTGTCCCTGACCTGTTTCTCTGTGTGTAGCTCCTCCTTCTCCTTTTGAGAGACTCTCAGGCTGGCTTTCAGCTCCTGGAGCTCCCTGCGGGTTTCACTTAGCTGGACCTGCAGGCCAGGAATCATAAAACAAATAGAGTATATCAGAGTAATTTCATGAACAGTGTAGCTTCTGTGTAACGGCTTGTAAGTGACCAGGGTCATTGTCATAGAGACTGTTAATAACCTCCTCTTCTCGTTCCCACTGAGTTTCAGTCAACACATTGTCAAGGACAGAAGAAATGTTTTACAAATACTTACACTTGTGTCACTAAGTAACAATCTCAGGTTTTAGCTTTCATAGGTATTCAAGTATGCACAATTTAATCAATTTATCTTCCTTCCTTTTTTCCAAGGCCTGCAAGTGGTTGAGTCAGTTTGGGGGGCTTTCTATCCAGCGATTGGAAGTTCACATTGGGGGTGCATGGGATTTGTCCCTGCCCACAATCAAAACACATTCATTTAAGATTAACCAGTCACTTTAAAAATCCTGTATCTGTGAATGTAAGTGTTAATGGTTGTATGTCTATGTTTGCCCAATGATGGACAGGAGACTTTTGCTCACAGTCAGTTAGAATGGTCTCCAGATGGATGGATGGATTGATCTGGTCATGACTGATTTGCAATTTCAATAAATTTTCAAACATTTCTTTGTATCCAAAAGGTTTATTCTTCAAATAAATACATTTCTGGCTTTTTGTTTACAAAGCAAATTGTTGGAACGTAATATTTTTAAACTTTATTTGTCTGAGGAATGTGCTTTGAACAGTAACTTAAATTGATAATGCAAATAAATACGGTAGAAACACGTGCTTTCAGTAGCTTTTGATGATGAAGTAATTTTACTTGTAATGGAATCTAAGTGATGTAACAGTAGCTGCACTTGAGTACAACTTTCTGTACTCTTTTCACCCCTGTTCATTGTGAATTCACAGTAAAACCTCGACATTGACCACGTCAACAATGAATCTTGTTGCCTTTCTCACCCGGTTGCAGTCTTTCTCTCTTCCAATTTCAACCTCGAGCTTCACTCTCTCCATCCTCTCCTCCTGCAGCTTTTCCTCCATTCTCTGCATCTCCGCGCTGAGTTTCTCCAAACGCTCCTGGTCTTTCTGTTCGGGTGAGACACATTACTACTCGCAACATATTCACCTCAGGCATGCGAGGTCACCAGATCACAGGTAAAGTCTTGACTGACTCCAGAGCTGCAGTGCACATTAAAATAAACAACGTACACCACCTGAAAGAGGAGGATTTCACCTCCAAGCCATCATATCTTGTCTTGACATTTAGCAACATAATGAGGACTTATGACCAGGAAAATTATGGCATAATATACTGAAAACTTCACTGTAGTATAAATCTAACTTTCATAACCTTCCAGATTGTCTGTTCTGTGCAGAGAAAGTACCTCAGCAGTGCGCTGCAGACTCAGCCTCTCCTGAGCCCAGTGTGCTCTTCCTTCTCTCAGGGCCAGGCTGGAGTCTGCGAGCTGGAGCGTTAGCTGTGCTGCCTGCAGCCGGGCCTGATGCAGCTCAGCCTGACCGTGATCCCTCTGGGCTACCATGCCACTCAGATCACTCTTCAAACCATCGGCAGCGCGCTCGCTCATGTGCAGACGCTCCCGCAGGCTGCGCATCTCCCTCAGCGACGCCTCGCTCTCCGTCTGGCCATAAATAAAAGAAGAAGGCAGATGTTGGTTACATATTTGATACACCCGGTGATTTGCTACATGACCCCAGTCCCAATCGCCGCGCTCGAATTTCCAGATAAAACGTCTGACCTCTTTCCTGTGGGCGGTGGTGAGTTTCTGGGTGAGGGTGGTGATGGTGTTTTGGAGCTGCAGAACACTGGTGTCTCGCTGGGCCAGAGAGTTCCTCAGGCCTTGAAACTCCTTCGACAAACTTCTGAGTTCACCTTCTGTCTGCTCCAGCTTGGTCTGGGAAACGTGAATTAACCAGATCGGGAGCGTTACACAGAGCGTGAGAAAAAAAGGCAGAGCAGACACCCGTGCTTATTCTGTGTACCACATGTTTTTATTTGTCATCACCTGCAGGCTCTTTCTCTCGCTCTCGTCTTCTTTTCTCAGAGCGCCTGCCTTCTTGGCTCGGTCCTTCATCCTGCACACAGATTCAGTTATGAACTATCAAAACTATTTATGAGCGCTACATAAAACTAAAATATGGAAGAGCAGAAAAAACATTCAAACCTCTCCAACTCCGTCTCTTTTTCCACGGCTCTCTGTGTCAGGGTTTTGATGTCCTCCTCTAGCTCTCTGATTCGCACATCACTCGCCTCCCTTGCATCCATTAAGGCGGTTTTCTCCTGGGCTAGTGATTCTCCCCACGCCTGCTCTTCCTAACAGACCAGATGCAATTTTAATTTTTATGAGGATCTTCAATGATAAGCAATTTTAGCGCAATAGCTCGGATCATTTGCTGAATTTCTGGAGTGTATTGTTAAAGCGGAGCCTTTCCGTCGAAGAATAAATCCACAATTACAGAGGAACGTATGGAAATGATACTAAGCAAATTGATATTGCCCATCATTTGCTTGAGCACAATAATACACCACCTTCTGTGTCCTCTCCATCTCCGCGAGCTTCTCCAGACGGTGCTTCTGCTCTTCGTGCAGCCTGGTGATGTCATTTTCCAACCCTTTGCGTTGTCTGCTCCAGACCTCCTTGGCCCTGTTGTGCTCCTCCTTGTCTTTCTTCCATTGTTTATTTGCTGCTTCCTGCACCTGCAGCAGCTCGGCACGCTCTCGCAGACACTCCCACAGTCGCCTCTGATAAAACACGAGAGGAAACATGCAGCAGATGAAGAATCATAACGGCCTTCCCCTTCTTTAAGTTAAAAAAGCAAATTGATTTCTCGCTGCAACTCTGCCTCGTCTAATGTATATACTGGCTGTGCTCACCTGCAACAGTTCAGCTCTGGGTACGACCAGGAGCATGTCGGTGCCTTCTTCCTCTCCATGAGTCTCTTCCTCAAGGGTCACAAGATCCTCGAGTGGCTTTGGTGCACAAAAGCTGAACTTGGAGCTGCGGGAGCACACTTCCCCCTTTGCATCGATATATACAAACTCATAGTCTTGGGAGCTGGGGTTGGGCAGGTAAGAAGCTGCAAAGGGGGAAAAGAAAAAAGCCAAGATGAACTATTTGTACACAAACATAACAGTTTCAAAGTGCCCCTGTTGTCATTTGAAGCTTGCTTCACAGAGTGCTTACGTGAAACTTTAGTGCACTTTAGGTGAACTAATTTAAGTGCGTCTCACTTTCAAAGCACTGATCAACCTTCTATGGCAGGTGATTAAAAAAATGAAGAAAAAAAAGAAAGCACTCTTTGTATTGCCTTTGTGTGCTGTCTGTTGGCACTTACTCCTATCGGACTAAAACCCTGCCTTGTGGCACTTAATCAGGTTGTTATCTTCTGTCTAGATCTAAATTGTAAATTGTAAATTCTAAGGTCGCCATAAATCTTAATGTCCGGGTATTCATAAACTATGGGCCAATAACACGTTTATTTTGTATTATATTGCTGCTTTAGTGTGATAAATAAAGTGGCATTTAGAAAACAGTATGAAATCAAAAATCCATTTTATAGCCAATATTTTTTTCATGGCAGATATTTTGACTTGTCACAGCGCAACCGTACCGCTATATTTTAATGGTGGCTTTGGGGATGTCCTGCTTTTGTGCATGCCGTTACACTGTCATGGCTTATTGAGACACCTAAATGGAACTGAGCCGTCATTAATTCCACTTTTGTTTTCCAGAGTCACAATGTCTGCTGAAGAAAAAGTCTATTGATATAGCAATAACATTGATTTATGGAAAGTTGTGCAATACAACTTCTGGCCACTAGCAGCAGCACTGCAATCATTCAGTGGAGTCAAACAAAAGTACATAAATTTCCTCAATCTTAGATCTTGCTTAGGTCCAATTACTTACAGAGGGTCTGTATTTTATACCATTAACAAAAACTATCCCAGGTCACATTTCTGGAGACAGTTCTGTATCTTTATGATGTATCTGATAATATTCTGATCATACTTGCTAAAGCTGAAGAGAAATAGGTTTATGCATGACCAGACTTGGTAGTGCAATCCCATTTGAGCACCTAAAGGTTGGCAAATTAACAAAACACTGCCTTACAACAAACAGTTGCAGCTTTTGGGATCCGTTTAAATATTGAATAATAATACGTTTGTCAGAAAATGAGACTATTTCCAAAGCCAATTAGTAATACACCTGTGGAAGGAACGCTAAACCCCACACTATCCAGTAAAAATGTGCAATCATAATATATATATATATATATACACAACAAAATAACATTTTGCAACTCTGTCTAAAGATCAAATATTTTACTTATTTCAGGTGTTGCTTCTGATTTTAGAGTGGATATTTACTCTTCATGTGTGACAGTTGGCAGCTCTGCTTTATTTTAGTTTTAGAATACATTTATTTGATGTGTTTTGTCTGGTCTGCTGGTGAAGTAGCTTTAATGATTTTGAGAGGGAGATTGATTGTATCTTAAAATGCTTAAGAGGGAACATATCCTACAGATGGAGAATATAAAGCCCTCCCCCCTCCCCATACAGGCAATATGTGATCAGGTTAGAAAATGCATCTATTTGTGGTTTATTGATTTGGAAACACAATATGACAGACTTGTACTTAATATTCTTTTTATGTCTCTATTTTGTCATGGATTTTGCTGTTACCAGAAAATTGGATCTTCTGTGCAAATTTGTGTTTCATACATATTTATATATATATTTCATAATCTTTAACTGATTTGAGGAGCTATTGAAGTTGCACTTTTCCGTAACAGGCTAAAATGAATAAATAAATAAACATATAGATAAATAAATTATTTTTAGAAGACTAATCACGTGCATTTCATCGTTCACAGTGACGTCATCGTGTTGCTTCCTGGATCGATCGTGTGTTTAAACAACCACGTGGTGTTTTTTTTTTATTTTTTATTTTTTTTAACCAAATTCAGGACCGACCTCAGTGTACCAACACAAATAGGTAATAACGACACCCGATGCGTTGTTTGCAAATATTACTGTTTAAAAAAACCAAAACAAACATAAATCAATGTTTTTTAACATGTTAATGGCGTCAAAACAAACAGTCACAACGAAAAGAGTGATAAACTCCCCATTTCCTCAAAATGATCTGTTTAAGTAAAAAATAAGAAACAGCTTGTTTAAGATCCTTTCCATGTGTTTTGCGTCCTTGACAAAGTTGAAAAACATCTTATTGGAGGAATATTTTCATTGATTTTAACCATGTTTTACGGTTTCCCTCTGCTCTGACCACAAAGCAGACAGCCAGTCTGTAACTTTATCCAGCCCATAAAGCCAGCTAACCTAATATTATCCTTATCTCACACAGGCCATAGCTTCATGTTCAGAGTGATTTACTTGGAATTCCTGTTTCACAACATTTGTACAGTGAAGGGGCCGAAGATGGAAAACAGAAAGGAAGAATGACATACTGCAAAGTTTATGAGCTGCAATTCAACTTATAGCCCTGGCTAAGGTCACAGTCCAGGCAAGGGGCTTTTTAAATCACTGCATCACCAGCGATAAGAAACCATCAGTAGTTTCTTTTGACTTTCCTTGCTTTGCTCCTCCACCCATGAAGAATGACACTGACAGTGTGCTTAAGTTAAGGATAAATCACTCTCCCAGGGGTCAATGCCACACCTGCTGCACACGTGCCCCTCACACTGAATCAGGCTTATCAGCAGACCCTGACACGCAGGACAAAGTGAACACTGTATTCTCCAGTGGGCAGTCGCAGTCTGCACAGCAGCCTTTTAGCCATTGTCTTTGTCATTCTCATTACTCAACGTCCCGCTTACTATAGGAATTATTTCAAACCATGACAGAGACTATCTCCGTTAGAGACCTAAGCTCAGCAGGATATTTGTCTTCTGCACAGGATATTTTATGTCAGTGGAAGTACTCCTGGCAGACAATCAGAGATAATGGTGTATTAAGTTGTTAGTTTGTATTTATGACCATTGAGCTTGTACAATATGAATAGTATTAAAATATGTATACCATAGAAATTAACACAGCAGTTGACTTCTGTGCCCTCTTGATAGTCATCTGGGGCCAAAGCCCAAACAAACGTGTGGTACTCCTTCACCGATGACCATCCCACCTGAGGAAGAAAACACATTGTTATCATTTAAGTAAACACAGATATCTCTTCATTAGCTTTACTGGTGACAGACATACCTTGAAGAGGCCGATCCAGTCATTGCTGGTCCAGATGTGCTGTGAGCTCAGTGTGTAGTGGCAGTCGACTCTGCTCTGAGGGAAATAACTACAGCCCACATTCCTAAACTCCACCCGCCAAGCCTTGTCCATGGCAACACTAAACAAGGGCAGGCAATATTGCACCTGTGACAAAAACAAAAAAAACAACAAATCTGAATGTATAATTGTTGATGATTTATACACACTGAAGGTCATAACTGGTTTCATCAGCTCATCGCGACACAATATGAACAAACACGCGCAGGTCGGCAGGAGTATAAATATTCACAGAGGAGCTGGCCTGTTCTCACCAGCTGTAAGAGGATATCCCGACTGAGTGCACACTGGAGGAAGGACACCACAACTAAACCCCAGTGACAGCACGGGCTCTGAGCAACATGACATATTGCATGTTTGTCACCGGGCTATTTCAGTCGTAGTGAAAATCATTTGCTATTGTGTGTTGTCACGTGCAAGCATGCAGCACAAGGTGTCTGGGGGCCTCCATGGCATCTGTGTGTGTGTGTGAGGGCTCAAATTCCACCAGTGGGCAACTTGCAATGAATTTCAGGAAAGCCTGGTTGTCATGTGTATTTGAAAAAGTTGGAATAACACTGAAAATGTATTATTCCTACACTCCAAAATTTTAAATGTTTAAAGCAAGTGTTATTGTGATAAATGTTGTCTCCAAAATGTTTATGTAATATTCAAACTTAAATTTAAATTAAAGTTTAACTATTTTGTTTTGTTAATTCTTTGACGCTCTTGTATTCAGAGTGAAGGGGAATGAACTGATCCCTTCGTTACTAAACATGCCGATGGTCTCCCTGAGCAACCAAAAAAAAAGAAACAAACTCATGTTGCTGCAACAAAAGGCTCAACATCTGGTCACCATGATGGAAATGATTTCAATTTGTAACAAGGTGTATTTATCGATTTAATGAGACAAAGACAGTTGCTCCTTATAATTAGAAGAGTAGAGCAGTTTTCCTTTAAGGTGTCCACAGAACAACATGTACAAAGCGTTGTAGTGCATACGTGTTATTACAATGGATCAACTGTGACTTTCCCGAACTTGTAATCCACTGCAGTTAAGTTTTCCATTTTAGTAACTCATCATTGACTGTGGTATGACTCCTTCCGTGACAATCATGCTTCAAAATCGGACTTTATACCGCGAATATTTTTGTTTGATTGTGGGGGAAAAATCAGCAGCAGTTTTTCCTCGAGGGGGATTCATATTACACAGCACGAGGCTTGAGGCCCAACAGTGGCACATGTCGGAGAAAAGTGAGCAGAAAGCAGACACGTCGATGTGAGTCTGATGGCACGCAAAGTGCGATCGGGCCGCTCGGTTTGACCGCTTATTGTCTGATTAGTCGCCGAGGTGCGAGAGACGCACCGGACAGCACAAAGCAGGCTTTGTTAACGACAAAAAGCATCTGCGCACATTATCCCGACTCGACTCTGGAGGTGTCCCTTACCTTCACAAGCCTCACTTTTGTGCGTCAAGCCGCAGCTTTGTGCGCAGAGTTTTGGGGCTTCGCTGTGCGTCCGGACGCACACGGCCGCGCTGTCAACCGTCGGACTCAAGTCCCTTTAATAACCAGAAACAATAACAAAAACCCCAAAGCAAAACACAACCACGACGGTCTGACTTCCAGCAGGGGGGGATTGTGGGAGATGGTGTCCTGCGGTGTGTCTGCAGCCAGGCAGAGATTTCGTGTGTAAACTACATTTCCCGGAGCCAACGCGCGCGCACTGCACGTAACACGATGCTCCTCTTCGGTTTGGACGCATGTCAACGCGCTCAGAGACGCTGCTGGTCCGCTTCTCCAATATCTATCTCTTGTTTGAGATAAGGGGAACTTCAAACAGCCGCGGCAGCAGTGGACATGTGTGGACACGTGCGGGTTGTTATTCATAGCAACTAATTTCCATGGAAGCTCCGATGACATTTTAAATATAATCAATAACTAACTTATTTGACAACTCAAGATTGAAAAAGTTATTTAAAGAAAATCAAGAGTTAGACCCCCTGAAGCTTTGCAGAAGAAAGTAATTGCTTTTAGTGCCATATTCTAGATTTAATTGGATGTTTGGGTTTAAGATTTTCAAGATAAACCAGTAATCCTTATTTTTGGCAGGGAAAGAGGTCTGTCATGTCACGGTGCCTCGTGGAGAGATGGACACATTAAAAAGCAGGACGATGTCACGGTAATGGACAGCAGAGGGCAGTATACCATCTTGGAAACCCTTTGCTTTGCATTCACCACTTCTAAAATACACAGCCGAGGTCTTCAGCTCCCCTGAGACCATCTCACAACCTGGTGAACTAATCTTAGCACTGCACTTTTGTCTGTTCTTTAATGTAGGGAAGATGTGAGGCGGGGGAGGAATAGATTATTAAACAATATGAGGTCTGAAACTGGTAAAATAACAGATTCAAACCGGATATCTTCTTGTCTTTGGTATGAATGTATGCTTTAGAAGTGCATACATGATCAATATTAGTATTTAAAAACATTTATGCCTGTTGGGTCAGACGCAATCAGTTAAAAAATAATTTTTGTAATGTCCTAAATTACAGAATATATGATAAAAAAAAGAAAAGTATTTTGAACATTACTGAGAGAATAAGCTGTAAATAAATTCAGATCATAAATAAAGATGATAATTAACTGAGTGAGAGAGAATCTTTACTGCTGCCTGAAAAAGCCACAACCACCCAAAAGAAAACAACTTGCTATTCCTAACTTTGGATTACAGTGCCTCTGAAACAGTTTAAACAAATGCTCATCCCACGTTATTATTGTTATTGCTGCTATCATTTACTTGTTTATCTGTGCGCTGATGAGTCGGTCCAGTCACGCAGACCTTTACTCCTCCTCAATTAGTTAGTCCAGTTTGGCTAATTTAGTTTGTTGACGACACTATAAGGATGCTTCATGTAATTTTATGCCGACGGACAGTCAATGTTGAGACCCTATAAATTGTGTTTAAGTGGATTAATAGTGTGCTGAGCCTGTGTGAGCAAAGTGGTGCTGGAAGTCGTGGCTCTCTCACAGTGGGGATAATTAAATAGATTGTACTGCAACAAGCAGCTTATTCAGTCGCCATTGTTTACATGTGTGTGTTTTCGGCTCGGACGCTAGAAAATGCAAATAAACTTTTTTTATTTGCTAATTTTAATTAGTTGCAACTACTACTTCCACCTTGTATAGTACTAACTAGTTAAAGGGTATTACTGTTTGTGAAATAACTTCCGACCTCGTTCCTGTTTTTGCTGATAGCTCGAAGTTTTACGCAGCCGTTGTTTCAGAAAATGGCACAGCAGACCTCGAGCAGCCTTGACTTTGAAGCGTCACTGTTGTGTGAAGTCAGAAGATGGCTGCGCTGTAGGAATGTGAGGCTTCACCATAATAGAGACTATACTGAAAGTGGATTGTCCATGAAACTGCTTGATCTTGACCCGGCAGCCTGCTGTTATGGCTTCGCTGTCATAATGTTCCACCTCTACCCTTAAAACCTGCACACGCATGCACATATGCACACCGTCTGAATTGATGTGCTCTTTTTTTTTTCTTCTGTGTTTCTTTGGGAAGCGCTGGACTAATATTAACACTTTGCAGTTTTGAGGGAAAGCGAAAGACCTGCTATCTCCCGCTCTGGCACAAACGCTTCGGCATGCTGTTTATTTATCTGTTGTAGAAGTGCTGCACACAAATTTAATCCCTGTCATCTGCTGATTTCTAGCAGCTTGGCTTGGAATTCCTCTCAATATAAGAAAATGGTATAGCCCCTGAGTGCTACTGCAGTTTTATTACCTGAGGTGGTTTGTCTGAATATAGCTTACCACATGTCTCATTCAACGGGAATGGCAGGTATGTGTCACTAGTCGTAAATTGCAACTTGCCTTCAGCAGTAATCAGTTGCCAAGGAAACCTCAAATGGGATTATGACCTTCTGTTGTGTATAGGCAAGTAAACTGTTAGAGTTGTCAACATCCAAGAGACAAACATTAAAGATTTATGTCGGCAAACAATTTATTTTCTCATCACACTAAATTAGTGCCTAATGTGTCTTGTGTGGAAATAAAACTCTTTGAAGACACGCCACTGACATATCCTCCTATCAGTGTATCGTTTAAAGCAATACGAGCACTTCTGAATTAAATAATGTCCATTGCTGTGGCGTGAGTGATGTCATCAGTGGGCCTGTGTGGCCATACACAGGAGAAAGGCCATTAGAAGGCTGGAAAACAAAGAAAGAGGGAGCAGAAGCAGAGTGCCTGGAAGGAGGGCAGAGTGTTGGGAGGGTGGAGATAGAGAAATGGGGGACGGTGGTATTTAGTATGCACGGCCAAGCTGCCCCATCTGCTTAGCGCAGCAGTCCCTGTCGTATAACTGTCTACAGGCCGTGGGCCACATAAAGAATGTCTCAGATTTGATGTAATTCCGCAAAATTAATGACAGCTTTACTCGGTATGGGCCGTGAGGGAATGATTAGTGTTTGATCGTCCATCTGATCAGTTCCCTTGGCTGGCTGCAGAGAGATGCTCCACTATATGCCGGTACGCTGCCTATGGCAAGCACACATGCACGCACAGATACACCTATCCCAGAACGAGTCCCGGGCCCCCGCGCTCTAGTTTATGTTTGCATTCTGGTTCCTGTTTCCCTCTGCAATGACAACCAATATCTTGTTAAATTCTCTGTGCTGTGACTCTTCACATCAAAATGAACACCTACTGATGGGCCGACTGCAGGTCCCCCCGGTGATGTGACGGCGTGCAGGGCACTTTTATTCTAGGCTGTGTGGTATTTCAAATGAAAGTGGGCCAACCAGCATCCAATTTACAGAACTCAGAGGTCACACTATGACCTTTTACAAGATATGCTTTACTGCAGCTGTGATTGGAATTGGGTATTAGTTTTTAAAAGAGGTGGGGATCGGATTGGGAATTTGAGAGAAAAATTGATCCACTGGATGGATTGCCAGAGTTGGACAAGTGGAATACCTCTCCTCCTTTTAATTCAGCCCCACCTCAGTGGGCCCAACCCCCATCTCGTTTCTCCTTCTGGGCTGCTGCGTTTACAAGCGAAGGGGGCATTCTGTTTTACAAGTGAGCCTGGTGCGTCTCGGTGTGCTAGCAACATTAAAATTGAACTCGTCTTATCTGTGCAAACCGTGAGGCTTTACATCAGAGGCTGTCGTGCCGCTGCCATGAGGCTCCTGTGTGCTTTTATGTAATGTGGTGCAGTCAAAAACCCTGCGGACAATTAAAGTGAGCACACAGATAAACAAGTGATTGAAGACCAGGATGTTAGTGTGTTGAACGCACCGTGCAGTTGAGGAAGGGTGACTTGCGTAGTTTATTATTGTTAACAAGGCCAGGTCTGACAAGTGACGTATGCCTGTCAGCCACATCATGCGTCCCCCCCCCCCCCCCCAAAAAAAAAGAAACAAGAAAAAAAGAAACAAGAATTGCACTTTTCAAAGTTGCACCTATTTTGTGCTGAGTTGCATATGGCGATGCTAATTTCCCATCTGACCATTAGCACTCTGGTCAAGTCCCAAGCATTGGGAGCCTAATTCAGCTAAAGCTTGGGGAGGGTAGTAGGGAGGGTTGTGTTTCTGCCAACACAGATTGTCGGACAGATTGGCAATCCTTCACTGTGTGTGGATGCAGTGTTTTTCCCTGAAATTGTAGACCATTATAACAAATTACTTGCAAAAACACCATTAAAGTAAACAAAAAACCTGTTCCAGTTCAGCTGCAACTCAGTTCATTATCCCCTCTGTTTTCCTCTGTCTCCTGTATTTTTCTGTTTGTTTGTTTTTTGTCCTCCAATCCATAACACTGTCTTTCCAAATTACTTGAATGTGTTTCCTCCAGCCTGGGTCCCCCCCTTCCCAATCGGCATCCTCTGATCTCCTTTCATTTTGCTCTCTTTCTTGGCCCCCACCTCCTCCCCCACTGCTTTCTTTTTTCTCCTCCTCATTTTATATTTTTGGCTGAGCTGAGGACCTTTCCTGGTGCAGTGACCTTTCTGGTTTTAAATTAAGCCCCACTGCGGCATGTCTCTCTTCATAGACCGCCAGTTACGAGCCTTCAGAGAACCGCAAAAAAATAACGATTCTGATGAAATGGCCCCTTTTAAAAAGCTCTTCCAAATTCCTTTTACATTTTTCTTCCCCTCTTCCCCCCTTGCTGGTTGCATTAATATTCACACTAATGAGGAACATCCTAAACAGCAGACCACGGAAAATGTGAGATGGGACGCACGCACATTTCCTGCCCACATGCACAGTGTGTACACACACTGTTGCTCATTGCTAATGGGTTCTAATCAAATGCCATGTATGTTTGAAGTGATTTATGAAAACTGGGCAGCCCGTGCTTGCAATGTGATTGCTTAATCAGAAAGAGGCCATTTTTCATTGAATAACCCAGTTTGTAGCCTTTCAGTGTTTTACATTATGTGATTAATAGGCTTCTATTAAATTGTATTTAGATGATAAAAAGTTTCTACTCCAGTGAGGTCATAGGGCTATCTGGTAGTTCTACATTTATATTGATATTTCACACGTGTCTGGACGTTCACAGTATGATGTCAACAGGCTGATGCTATGCTAGGAAGTAAGGTTACAATTAGCCAACAATGCAGCAGAGTTACACAAGACCTCCTGGGTGCTAAATAAGGGTGTAATGGCCTCATTCCAGATCATCATCCTGGAGAGATGAGGAATCCAACTCATTTAGCAAACACAAATTTAATTGAAACAACATGAGCTGTGTCTGCCATCCAAAGCCAAAATTAAACCATACCTGTTCACTGAACCGCCTATAAAACTCTTGACAGAGAGAGCAAAGCATTAATGGTGGATAATTAGAGTGTTTAAGCTTTCCACTGAGGACGTAAGGCTGTTCTGCATCTCACGAGAAAATGCTTCCAGTGATTCTTTCAAAACTGTCACGCACTTCGAATTTAGGTGACAAGATGTCAATTGCACCTTTATGAACTTGGAATAAAGTACATACATGCCTATAATCTTAATTCATTCTCATTGAGGTGAACATTACACAAACACTTTATTAAAGAAAATTACTGGATACAGAATGATAAAATCTTCTAATCACATAGTGGGAGGAACGGTCTAAGGTTTGTAAGGGAGTTTTGTAGTGATTTATGTAAATTGGGGTGACTTTATTATTTCAGTGCATTTTATCTAAATTTATCTTTGGGTTATCCACTGAGCCAGTCTCATCTCAAGCCGAGATGATGCTGCAACTTTATTATCAGACTTTAGCAGCGGTTGTGCATAAAGTGTATTTTTCCAGTGTGGTGCGGATAGTTTATTTGGCTCCCTGCTGTACTATACTGCTACTTGGGTTCTGAAGCTATGCAAAAATCATAACCATACTTACTCGACCATTTAAGGTTGGAACTGGATTTTTGCTTTTAAGCATTTTTTTTTTTTTTTTTAAAGTATGCATATTACATGTAAATAAAGTTTTCTGACGATGCAGAGCAATACGCAGAGCAATCTGTGACTTGGTATGGTAATATGCAAGACATCAAATGTGCTGGTTTTCTCTACTCAACAGATTGGTCTTCTCCACTAAAGCAGAGCACATTGGAACTGTGAATATTAATGCACCCTCCTATATAGGCTGCATCTAACAAGATGCAAAGATGATTTCTGAGGCCTATCTCCTAAGGTGCTCCTTGTAGCCTTGGTAACCCTAATGAATTATGAGCCAGCCCAGTTAAAACATGTGTGGTATTACCCCATTCCAGGGTGTGTCCTCCTGGGTGTCAATGAATCACTGATCTCATCAAACCGGTTCTCTCCCCTCTTTCTCTTTCTCTCCTTCATTTCACATCTCTCTCTTTCTTTTCTCCCATCCCCCATTCCCTGTAACAGTCCAGTTTCCCCCCGGGGCGGCTGTCTGGGATCTGCCAGGCTCATCAGTGAGGAGAGGAGCAGGCTAACTGGGAGCCCTTGCTGGTTGTAAATCTGACCAGGGAGGGTGGGGAACCTGCAGTGGCCACGCTCCTCCTGTAGCCCAGTAGGTCCACCAGTGCACCTAAAGCCGCTTACTGGCTTCAGCATGTGCAGATGCACGCACGCACGCACGCACGCACGCACGCACGCACGCACGCACGCACGCACACACACACACACGCACACACACACACGCAAATGCTCAACCAGGCAGTTTGTATTCTGGTGTTTCAGCCTCTAACAGCTGTTGCAGCTCACCTAACATCACTGTAATTAGCTCACCTTGCTTTAACCTGAAACTCATAATTAGCCCTCATACTATATTTATTTTGACATTCTTCACACATTTAACCAGCGTGCATAAACATGCAGATGGGTCACGCTCCTTTCTGGAGAGGGGAAAAATTATTTATACACAACTCCTTCTGTGGCATGTGGTGGAAGGGTTTTATTGTCAATCATTTGTATTATTCTGTGTTAGCATTGCCTCCTGTTAAAAAACAATAACTGGAATGATTATAGATCTATATCGGAGATGAGTGTTTTTGTGTGAATGTAATATTTGCATAGAGAAGACCATCTATTTCTGTGTTAATCATTTCCTAGAAAGAGGATGAGAGCAAACGATTGCTGTTGAGGAGATGATGAGAGTTTTCGCTGTAAGAAGTGAGACATATTATTTAATCCATGGTGCTATGCAGAGGTAATTTCAGTCTCAGAGTAGCCATAAAGCTCTGGAAGCCTAGCACAGACCTCGACTGCAATGCAGTGAGTTGGGCCCTTTCTCCCTCATACATACATTTAGCTGGGTGTGATACCATTCCATACACATAGACACACACCCTCCCTCTCCTTATCTGAGAAATAAGCATTTTTACAGAGTTTGAGCTGTAAAAGGAGAGGAGCAGATAGCCCATAAATCTAGCCATAAAAACGTTAAGTTGTCAGAGGTGCCATCAGCTATCAATCGTGTGCGGCAAGCTGATGAAGGGGAAATAGGTGATAAAAAACAGCATTTTAGGGAAATTATGTCCAGTCTTCCATTTGCGAAGTGCTGCAGTCGCATCGCTGCAGAATCTTAATCACTGGTTGGTGTGGCCAGGGACTCTTCCTCTGTGTGACAGTGAGGAGGAGCACACCCTAGTGGGAGGGTGGGATATGGAGGAGGTAAGGAGCGCCATAGTGGGGGTGGGAGTGTGTGTGGGGTGGGGTGGGGGCAGCGTTGTAGAAAATTATACAACTCCCATAAATCACTTCTACACTACTGTTTTTTTCCTCTCTCCCTCAATTTCTCGCTTCCCCCATCCGCTCACGCGCCCTCTGCCTCTTTCTCGGTTCCTTTCTCCACTTCATGGCTGTGCATCTTCCTCTCCTCATTTGCACCCTGCCACCCTGCGGATGGCCCTGGCTTTCTGCCCTTTATTCTGCCTTCAAATGCTGGCGATGTTCTTTATTTGAAGCACTGTTGGTCACCCCCACTGCCCCACTCTCCATCCATCTCAACTTCATTCACACTGTGGTTTGTTTACATGCTTTCTTTATTGATCGGCTTTTTGTTGCCTAGCAAGGATTTATCCCCCTGTCCATGGGACTGTATTAGCAAACCTTGAGATTGACCTGTCTCCCTGAGATGGTTCTGATATAGTCTGTTCTGGAAATAAAAGAAAACACCATCTTGGCTGCAGCTTATTTCACACTTTATCTGACAGCACTTTGACAGGATTCCTGCTTGCTTCTTTATTGGGGAATTTTCCTCCCAAATAGAAAAACAGCTGGCGATGCGTTTATATTCAAAGGGTGGATGTTCATTTAAACACTTGTGAGACAAAGTAATACTATGCAACGTCCTAAAGCTGTTTTCATGGCAGCTCAATACATCGTGTGACTTATTCCTGGAGCAGTGTGGGAAGTGATACAGCGACATCATGTGAGAGTATCCCCGCAGATTGAATTGATGAACGCCTTCATTGTCTGATCTGTGACTCCCCCTCTAATCTAAGGTCATTTGTTAATTAATTTGAATGGCCTTACAGGCTCTGGTTCTGCTCTGCCGGGCTTGGCTGAGTGATGTCATTCTGTGCTGAGCAGAGTTTAAGCGCTGTGAAATGAATGCAGTGATGCATGTTCATCTGCAGTGGCCCCTCCGGTGTGTTCTGCCCTCTGTCCATTTATCAAGGGAAGGTGTTGCCCGGCACAAAGCACTCCACCAGGAGAGAAAGTGGCAATGCTGTATTTCTCACTCAAGATGGTGACAAGGATAGAGCACAGTACTGATTAATGATTTAGAGCCGATAGTTCCCGTGCTGACGGGTTTAGGACGTTCCGGTTTTCATACTCTGAACTTCTCACACCCAAGTTGCAGGTGATCTACTAAGTGGATCTCTGTGGTTCTGGTTGTTTATGCTCTGACGTTAAAGATGCTCTCTGGCTGTTGAGTCCTGTGTCAGGGGCTGTGCTGCCACCTTTAGTTGGGCTGAGGTACTGTAATGCAGCACCACAGCCAGTTTAGGTGGGCTGCTCTGCATTTCAGTCACACAGCATCTGTTTGTGACAGAGGGTAGTTTAACAACACATCTAACCTTACTGCATTACAGCGAGTGTAGCAGTGAACATGCAGACTTTACGTAAAAAAATCCACTGTCACTAAGATATACAATCCAACTGTGTTGAAGTTTTTCCTCGCCCGTCAGTGTGCTTAATGTCTGGAAACAACTGAGCATTAACTTTGTGTGCAGTGTCCTCCCTCGTGTGTCCCTTTGCATGCTGGTGCGTTCCCTGATATTTGTCAGTCGTTTTGATTCTTACACATCAAATTTTACTGATATTATACCATTAAATATATATTGATGTTGCTGCTTCAAGGCAGAAGTCACGGCCATGTTTTTCCCCTGTGTACAGTTAATACACGCGGCTTTTCTGGCTGGCGATGAAATAGATCCGTGCCCATACGTAATAATTGTGGCTGTTCAAAAGCCAGAAACCGACAAGCACTTTCAAGTTTTGGCTTGTTAATGCTGCCAAAAAAAAAACCTAGAAGAGGAAAGACTGGATGGCAGTAGATTATTTTAATGTCTTATTATTTGTATCACCCACAAAGCGTTTTTATTTGAAACTGTCAAACAATTGGCCTTCACTTTAGAGTTTGTAATGCTCCAGATACCATAATGTATCATATGCTTGTGTCTAAACATTGTTTTCCTTCTCTAACATGTAGAAGAAGTGAGAAAACCGGTGAGATCTTCAAGTGGAATATTTGGAGTTCAGGACCCTCATATGATTCCTCTGCATCCTGCTGGCATGAACCCAGATTTTCTACTTTATAAATAACTGGGTGAATTTATCAGATATGTAGCTTTCTGTAGGGAGCAGTGTATTAGGGAGTGGTTTTTCCCTCCTGGATGATACATGAGTGCAGTGACAGATCCTGCTGCCAGGGGGCAGACGAGCACACACATGGACTGCAGAGAGCCACAGGCAGCTCTGCCTCTACAGCCTCTCCTCTCCATTCACTTGCAACATTTCTTTTTTCCTCTTATACCCCGGGATATGAAAGGAAGTTGCAAATCAAGCATATCTGTGTAATGTTAGAGGAATAATTGTTAACATTATTGCTACTAAATGTGCTTGAATTGTGGCGATAGTCATGTGAAGTTCTGTTGTAATCATCAGCACTCACTGGTTTATATCTCTTATTAATGTTCTCTTCATTAGCATTAAATCATGTCAGTCAAATGCCGTTTGGAGGTCAGAGGAGCCAAGATGAGCAAGGTAATTTTATGTATTGCACCGTGTGTGAGGAGAAAAAGGGAGACTATAATATTTTTATGTTAAAACTTTCAAAAAGTTCAAACATTTATTCCCCCTCCAAACTAAACTTGAGAGAATTTAAAGTATGGAGCTGTAATTGTGGAACGATAAAAGCGTTGTAATAATTTCTCACGCTTTACTTCCACTCATTTTCTGACTTTATGAGCAGCAGGAATGTTACTATGCTCGCTAAACAACATGTACTCATTTGTTTTTTATTCTAAGTAAGTAAATAATTCTATTTCAAACCTGCACACAAAACAGCGTATATAACATAACATAAACAAGTAAAAAAAGAAATCAGTAAACAGATCATAGCTTAAATTTGGTTGTAATGTTATTATTTCTAATAAAAAATGTATCTTTCCTAATTAGTTTATAATAAAAACAACTAAAACTATATGTTGGTGTTTGATTTCCTTCAGTAGTAATTAGTTTCATCCCTCTCAGTGATGAAAGGTTTTGGATTTTTGCAGAATAGCATGTTGATTGCAGAAGGATGGTTTCACCGCATGCTGTGGAGATTTTATTTCTTATTGTGCTATAAAGGTGATTACATCCTTGGTTTATGCTTGGGTTTTTTTTTTTAAGTCCAATGTCACTTCTGTTTCCTCGGCCCTCCATAGAAGAAAAGTCATAAACCTTCTCTCTCTCTCTCTCTCTCTCTCTCTCTCTCTCTCTCTCTCTCTCTCTCTCTCTCTCTCTCTCTCTCTCTCTCTCTCTCTCTCTCTCTCTTTTTTTTGGAGTAGCTGTGTTAAAAAGAACACCTGTAACTCGACACACAGACCTCTCTACTCAAATGCCAGAGGCTTAGTTTATGACTCATGAGAATGGGGACACACGGCTAAATAGATAGTTTGTGTACGAGCCTGTCCTCCAGTCTGGGATTCTTGTGGTTTCAAGCAAAACATGCATTCGGACAACATCTGAATGGAGGCCATCTTGGTTTTGGCCGTATGTTTGCACAGTCTTGGGATTGTGCAATCGCTAGTTGGGGGATGGGTGTGCTGCAGCCGCAACCCCGAAGACTCCTGTTAATGTTTTAGTCATTCTGGAGCCGCTGGGCTGGGAGACAGATTCAGTCAAAAAGCATTTGAGCACCCTCAGGTTCTCAGAGTGATTTACTGCTTATTTGGACATCTGCAAAGAACTCCTGCACTTTGAAAGTCTCTCTCTCTCTCCCTCTCTGTCTATCCCACAGTAGTAAACTCTGGAGAATGTTCTGTCTGTTATACTGAGTCACCTTGAAGGTATCTGAGGTACAATCACTTCCTGTCACCTTCTCCAGTGATCCAATCCCTCTCTTTTCCACCCCTCCATCTTACCTCATCTCTCCTCAGACCTTTCGCCCAGGCCGCGGCCACACCCCTCTCATCTCGGCCATGAGCCTTCATATGTGCTGCTCTGTGAACCTACCTCTTGCTCACCAGCTGGACACATCAATCCACGTGACAGGTGCTTGTCAGTCTTCTCTTTACTACGCTGCAGCCCAAAAAAGAAACAGAAAGTCTCAGACAGGGCTGCTCTACCCGGCGAAGAGAAAAACGTGTCAAGTATAAGAACCCATCTTTATAGGAGATTCATACTCACTGACAAGACAAGTGTGGGTAACTGATAAGCAGTTATGAGTAAGTTATGTTACCTTGACAAGTTGTATTTACTGCTTTGTTGCCTGTGGCAGCCACCCTGACTGGAGTGAAGAGGAGAGCCGTCAGTGGTCATCAATAACAGGTCTGTGTGGTGTGGGTGGTTCAGGCTGTGTGGCATGTGTTTAAGAAGTGATGGCCAGAGGCCCTCCGTCTCTGCAGCTCAGAAAATATGGTGTCATTAGCATCTGTGTCTCCATAACTGGGACTGTGGCTGAAGAGGCCCAAACATATCTGGTATGCAGTGTTTAGGAGGCACGCAGACAGGATAATTGCTGGGCAGAATCTGTCCACAGCACCAGACTTTCAAGTGCTCGTTGCCTTTGAGCGTTTTACACCCCAAGTGGCTGAATAGCCCGGGGGAAACAAGGTCTGCATTGATTTATTGCACACCCTTAAGTCTTTTGTTTCTTAAGACCAAGGACAACTTAATAAGCGACCAAAGTCTTAGCATTGAGTCTGATCACCGACGTTTGGTTATTTGTTGGACTTGACTAGAAATCAGAGTGGCAGAGAGGTAAATGCAAAATAGAGCGAGCACCAGCAAGCTTTGCCTTTTTCCCTTTTCTGGTTCTTTGTCTGACATATGTGGCAGCATTTCAGAACCACAACAGCCTCTCTCTGCCAGTTCTTGTGATTAAACATGAGAACAGAGTGTTTTCATTGAGGTGGAGTACGATTTGGACCGAAGTCAGAATAAATCCAAAGCAGTATGTGTTGCTGTATAAAATAAGTGATGTCGGTTAGCCAAAGATTATGCAACCCAAACTGCTGAAAATGCCGACATAAAACTAAGACTACTTTGTGCTTCATACTGTTGCTTTGCTCAGTTTTTTTCTTTGGTGCTTCATTGCACAAATGGGACGAAGCGAGTACTGCGAAGAAATAATGCGAAGTAAATGTACAGAAGAAAATTCACTCCCACCTCCCCCTTGCGTGTCCCTCCCCATCTCCCCTGGCCTCATTCACTTTTCTTGTTAAAACACACAAAAAAGAGTTCATAATGAGATGCATATGGTCCTCAAGTGGCATTCCCATTTATTTGTGAGTTGGCCAAGACATATTTACAGTCAAATGTTATGTCTTGCCATGAAGATTTTTATTGTTTATAGTGTGCACTTGTGTAGATGGCCCAGTGATTGACACCACAAGGGAGAAAAGAGTGAAGAGGCTCGTTTTTTTACTCTCAAAGTGATATATATGTTACACACATAAGATACACTGCATCTTTCTTAGATTAATGAGCAAGTCTGGAAGAACAAGATGAAGTTGACAATTCTAATGGCATAAAAAGTAAAGATTACAGTATAATCTACCAGCTAACAGTCCCTAATGGCCTTATTAGTATATACTTATATACATACAGGTTTTGCAAGTTATCTGTTCTCAACAAATCTTCTGTTGTTACATAGGAATAAGTGTCCGTTTGAACAAACCCCTGCTTAGCCCTCTAAGGTATGGCTTGAAGTATGCTAAACATCAGCCAGCAGTCATTACTTGCCAGCACTATAAATGCCCAGATGTCAGTACCTAAGCAAAGGCTGACATGAGGAAAAATGATTAAGACAAGAAGCATCTCCAAAACATACAAAACGCCACCGGCTACAGAGCGATAAATATTTGCTTGAGGTTTCATATCGATTAAATACATCAGAAGTGACAGAACGGTTAATAAATCCTCAAAGAGTAGCCCTAAATTATGTATATGTTCATGGAGTCCACAATGGCCCAGTCTTCCCACAAAAAGGTAATGACTAATTTCAAATGTACTTATAATTTTGGTGGAAACTTGAAAGCTTTGTGACGCTTTGCAATTATTTATACACTGACAAGTAGCCCACTGAATCTGCAGCCAGAGAATAAATAGTGACATAGGCGCTCTGGCAATTCAATTAGAGGCCAACTAATGGCTTCCATGTTGCTCTGCAGCGGTTAGTAGTGGCAGTGAAGACATAGAGTTGGAGGCAGCGGTGAAAAAGAGTGAAATCAGCATGTATAAGTGGAAACATTTGAAGTCTCATTGCATAGTATCCGTTTTTGGCATCGTGCAATTTGAAGCTGAACTCCTTCACAGGTGTCAAGAAGGACAAGAAACGTTTCTAAATAATTTATATGGAAAGATTATTAAACAGAGCAGGAAGGAGCTTGGTGGAGCCTTGTTGTGCACACGGGCATATTTTCTCCACTTGGTCAGGAGTGGATGTGAAAAACTTTGCTTTAACTCCACCCACGTTACCAAATAGCTCCAAAAATCCACACTGTACTCCACCTTTCTGCACAATAATACATCGGATCATGTGACGTGCTTTAAAGTCACGCTTTTGTTTCCCCCTTCTGCACACATTTTTAAGATAATGGCATCTGCATACACTGGTGTAAATGATTCACAGGGACACATTAAGCCTCCAGACATGGGCGTGGGCTCCATGCAGACATGGAAAAGCCACTCAAGTTGAAGACAAACTGCGCAGATGAAACAGAATTAAAGACCTTGTCAAAGCCCCTGTTAGTGGTTAACTCTGCAGAGGTGCAGCAGTGGCGGCGGAGAGCGATGCGCCACAAATAGTGATTCTGATTCACAGCTTTCACATTTTCAGACGACTTAAAGGAACAGTGCCAAATCCAATCATAAATAAACAAGACAACCTCCCACCAAAAGTTAAAACAAGGGATCAGAGTAAAATTCAGTTCCAAATTTATAGTTGGAGTTCTTTATACAAAATCTGACAGTAAGTGACTGTTAAACAAGATTAAAAAAAAACACTTTATTGATTGTAAAAGGCCCAGTAAAGAAGACCTTTATTTTTGAGTTACGATGTGATGAAAAAACTGTGAAAAGCTATGGCTCATGAAATATCTATAAATACTCATAATGTAGCCAAAAACCGGACCCTAAACTGTGTATAACATTTTTTGTTGCACCTAATTTTAAACAGGAACACTAAAACACGCACTAAAACACATATTCCACGTTATACTGCCTGCGTCAGTCAAACATTAATGCCCTGCATGCTCAAAATTGCCAGCTACTTGGCAGTGCTGTGTTTGTCTCTTTTTTAAAAAAACAAACAAAAAAACCCACTTCCTATTCAAACCTTAAAGCATTTAACTATAAAATGACTAAAAAGTGTATTTTATCTACTAGCCATCTGTTAAGTCCAGGTCAAATATTTTATTATCAGACAGGTCACCTTGAAGTGGAGAAGATGGAGAAGAACATTTTGAAACTGCAACACAAAAATAATCACCAAATATAATTACATTTTAAATAATTAATTTGTTGTCTTCCAATGCATCTGCATTCCTGATCAGGACTAGAAGAAACTTATAAGTCAGCGTGGAAAAGTGCAAAGCCAGGACATGTGCATTTTTGCAGGATAGGCTTAAAATGGGAAGTTTAATCAGCCTATGTGTCTTTATATGTTTATCTTTATCTCTGCGTGCCTCTTTATCTGTACTGTAAACTCATAAAAGCATAGAAATCAATCATGGTGATTCATGCCTCTCACTGCAGCTGGGCTGAGCCCCCTTATGTACATTTATAGCCTTCTTGCTTTGTGTGTGTTGGCTGGTGTGTGGTTCCTGGGTGCCAGCTTTTGTTGGTAAAACCTGTCACATCTTGATTGGCTTCTATGTAATTTAGTTTTCTTTGGATGAACAGATGCTTTGGATGGACACGGCTGCCATGGCACAAACTTTTGTTTTTGTCCTTGCGAAAGTCATGAAAATCTGACAGCCATATTTTATTGTTGTTTATAAGAATTTATTTGGACATGGTTGACAGTTAATTTCTTATCTTCAAAATGTCATATTTTGTTCAATAGTGATACAAACCCAAACCTCAACTCTATTGTTATTTGGGAAATATTTTTTGAAAGCAGGAATTATTCACATGAAGATAAATATCCTCCCTGTTGAGGAACTGATTCAGGATGTTAATAATAGTCTCATCTGTAGTATGATCAATAAAAACCTCAAAAACACATATTTATAACTCTCAGTCTATAAGAGCACATGTTCTTTAACACAAAGTCAGTCCCTGTAAAATCAAACAGCATCAAATGAAGTGAGTAGTAGCCGCGCTCAGAGTATCCCAATTTTTTAGACGGACAATAATCAGAATTTTAATTCAAAAAGTGATATAAATAAATATGCATTGATGAATAGATGCATATGCTCACATCACATGAGTTAAATGTATCATACTTTTATTCGTTTGACTAAAAGTGACTGACATCATCTGCTCATGTCTTCAACAGTATTCCTTACAGAAACATCCCAGTAGAGAAATTTGTCATATATTTGCGATATTTTTAAACGTGCCTATTTGCTTTACCGTGGTGAACTGAGGAAATCAATGCTCCTTCCATGTTTGTTTGCTGTTGTAAATAATGTAGTAGGAGCCAGCAGCCAGACAGCTCAATTAGCATACAGCAGCAATCGATGGGGACGTCTATATGCTAAGCTAACAGATTTTGTGTCCGGCTCGCCAAAGCAAACCGTCACAGAGGCATCGTCATGGATAAAGCTAAACGTGAAGTATGATATTTGTTTTTTCTGTAGTGTTTTTAAGTTTTCTTTCCGACGCGAGAACTTAGAAAAACATAAAATATGCGTTCATTAATGAATGAAAGTGTTGTTTAATTGAGTTTTTATGTAGCATCCATTTGAAACTGGTCAGACTTCAGTATTTAGAAGTTGACGTCGCCTTCCTTTCGTTTCAGCTGGAAACGCAATAGCCCATTTAATAAATCCCTGTTAAAAGTTAGTTTATCACATGAAGATACACCTTATTATCAGTTTGTCACCTTTATGCTTACAACAAACCAAATGTTGTTTGATTTTAAATGAATTTTATTGTTTGAAGAAGAGAAGGGCCACACAGTGGGGTAATGGCTGAGAAGCTTGTCTTACGTCTTGATTTGGCCTGGGGGGGTTTCCATCTTCTCCCATGTGTGCATTGGTTTCCTCTGAGTACTCCAATTTCCTCCCACAGTCCAAAATAAACACATTTAAGCTTGAATTCCCAGAGATGTAAATGTGTCTCTCTGTTTGCCTTGTGATGGACTGGCGACCTGTCCAGGGTAAACCCTGGGATTAAATTCCATGCCTGGTGCCGAGGCCTGAAGGACACAGCTTTTACTCTCCATTGATCATTTTAGAGTGTTATTGCTTTGGAATGAAAGATTAAGCTACACAATGTAAACACGCAATATGTGAAAATGTTGTTGAGGATTGCAGTTACAATATGGTTTGAGAAAACATACAAACACTTAAGTAATAGTGTTCTTATAGAGTGTTCTTTTTAATTCCTACCAGCTGTGAGTGGGCCCTCTTTGTTTTTTTTTTCAGCTCCCATTTTAGAAGTAGAACAGGATGTTTTTTCTGTCACGTTTTCTTAATTTTAGTCCTTTTGTACTTCATAGTTCTGATCTGTGACCACAGAGAATGAAATAGTGTTTGGAAATTGGAAGGAAATTATGAGGGATAAATAAGCTGCAGCCTGCAACCTGCTACAGGAAAGTTTGGGTTGGTCTCAATAAATGTTCTATAAAACAGATTGAAATCAGACGAAGATGTATCAGGCGACACATTTACATTTATTTTGGCACAAAAGGGAGCAAAAGAATGTTGCTGGTTCAGGATTATTCGATTCATGACATTAGAAATTGTTTTCAGTCTTGCAGGTATTTCGAAATGCTGGGTTCAGTTGAACATTTTCACCTTTTAAATTCAATAGAATAGAAAAAAACTGAATAGAATAGCACCGTCATCATTACAAAAAAATATTATAATCTGGAAATAGGTTCACAGTTGGTTCACAGTAAATGTTGAGTTTGTTTGGGAATAGTTTATAATAGCTACTTATTATTTCTGCCTGTGTCAGTGGTTTGTTTTTGGTGCTACTGTAACACAATTTCCAATGGTATCAATAAAGCATCCATCCATCCATCCATCCATCCATCCATCCATCCATTCATCTGTCCATGTCTGTTATGTTATGGTTTTCGGTTTCTTATTACCGGAGACAGCGAAACAGTGTTTCAATCAAAGATTTACTAATGAATTCTTTATCAAATGTACAAATAATTAAAATATTATGACAATGTCCTGATGCTGAAAACAAAGCGAATCTATCAATAGAACATTTATTCTATTGGTAAGTAGAAATTTGGGGTTTTGAGTGGTCTCATCAAGATAAATATTTTTGATTAATCATGTTGAAATGTTTTCAGGAGGATGTTAACTGGAAAGCGTATGCAAAACAAACAACAACAACAACAAAACTCTTAATAAGTGATTTTTACAGATTTTCACTGAAATCTAAAAGTCCCAGACAAATTTTCATCCTGTTTTTTTCATGTCTGTTACTGTGCTTGTCTATATATTTAAAGAAGTCGAACGGTTTCCATTACACCAAACACTTTCACAATGAATGGATGGATGGATGGATAAATCGATGGATAAACATATATATAAAGAGAGAGAATGCTTTATTGCGCCACTTGATATTTGCTTTTACAGTCTAAGGTTGAAAATGGAAGACGCATCAGGATATTGCGTTGTAGCTGCAGTGCTTGGGAAGAGTGCTCACAAGTTTTAATCTGAATTCATCTCCACAGATGTCTGTTTATTTATTCATTTTAACTGTCATTGGTTGCTTGTTAGTCAGTTCTACTGATCCTGGTTGAACAGCTCAGCCTAATTTTCTGTCAAACTCACTTACTTGTAGAAATGGCTGAGGATGGATTATTAGATTATAACACAGCCACAGTTAAAGAGGAATTTTGAAGTATCTATGATTAGTGATTGTCAAATTAATTGATGACTTTAACTAATCTTTTTAGTCTCCTATATGCATTTAATTTTACATATATCATCTAAAGTATCACAGTATATCATGATACATTCAAGTGAATTATTTCTGTAGGTTTAAATAATTCAAAAGGTTTATCAGATGAATGACAAAGTGATAACTCATCTAACATAAGAAAGAATTCTGTAATAATGTGTTTGAGGTATAAAATATAAGTGGATCATATCACTGCCACTTTGAGGTGATTTTAATCAGAATTCTAAAATTTCTACCGCTGAAAAATCTTAAAGGTTTAGTTCAGATTCCTGGCAGGTCCCGTGGAAGTGTGTGTGGAGGAGGTTTGATTGTTTCCAGATTGTCAGATCTGTGTACGTCAGAGTTACATGTGAGCCAACATTTCCATAATAATGTCTATAAAAGACAACAGTTCTTGGACTGTCTGAAAAGCTTCATATACAGAGAAACCTCGAGGTTCAATAGTTCTAGAAAAGGTGAATTTTCATTCATTTGTCACATGACGGTATAGGGTCATATTCTTGTCAAAACATTTTAATGTGTAATTCAGAGTTTGATGTTTCCCCACTTAAGCTATCATCCTGCATTGAGCTTTCCAGTGGTTCAAGGTCAATGTAAATTTGTCCCTCTATCAGCCCTGATGATGTGTTAGTTTCTGACTAACACTTATGTACCAGGAGAAAGTCATAAGCAGTAATTTTCAAAGTAGGAGTAAGCTGAGCCTCCGCAAGCACAAATGAAATGTCATGCACACAGGCGCACGTGTTGGTGGATGAAGTTCTCAAACATCAGTGTTAGAACAAATAAATCCGAATTTGATAAAAAAAGAAAAATACAACACAGGATTATCTGTCACACAGTCAAAGCTGGGCAAAAACAGCAGAGCAACCGAATATAAGATTATGAAGATGAAGAATAAAACTAATTGGGAGCCAGCTCAGGCAACGTCTCTCACAATGACAGCAGCTTCTTTGCTAAAGACTGAGCTCTTTTGTACCATTTTCAGATGTTTTAAATCACATTGTGCATTGTACATGAATCCATTAGAACACACGCACAATATTTAATAATCATGAAGGCAAAAACATTAAATCAGTGGTGTGAGCATCCCGTTAGAAGATCAACTACACGTGTGTGGAACAAACTGAACTGTGAGCCTCGCTTCAGAAAATCTTTACTGTGAGGACGCTACATGATTGGAACAATGAGTTCAAACTTTGTTATTTAATACTTCCTGTTGGGGAAAATCTTCCCGTGGAAGTTTCTTATGGAAACTAAAAACTTTGTTCAAGATATTTCACTTTATTTTACACCAGGTCAAGTCAATGAAAATGGCTTTATCTTGAGATTGCACTTATTTTGTCTTTAAGACATTCAACTTGATCAAGTTTTCTGAAATACTTAAGACTGTTTTAAGTTTTACAAATGTAAAAAAACAAAACAAAAAGGAAAATTAGGATTTGTCCAAAACGTTATATTTAAAGATTATTACAGGCCGATTCTAAAGGTCCAGCACATTCCAGATCAAATTGGGCTTTATGAGGAACCTGAACTAAACTGAGACTGTGGAGATGTGCGCTTGAACTCAGACATGCATTTCCAATGACTGGCCATTTTTACTTGATAACACCAGTGGTTGATACAAGTTTCATAAAATACCAATTTCCACAAAAACTACTATTTATTTTATGCGTTCAAAAGCCATGTGTGTATAAAGTCGTTGAACCTTTAACAAACGTATTAAATTTACTGCATTTTTATAGGTGGGTAACTTGTATATCGGTCAGATTTGATGGAGACACAAGAGGAGGGTTAAGAAACCAAAAAACTAGTTGTTGTTTGTAACACAGAATGTAGTTGTGCAGTGGTTAGCACTTGTCAACACAGTGAGATTATCCCTGGTTCGAGTCTTGGATTGAATGTCTTCCTTTGCATGTTTTCCCTGCTCTCCGTCCTCTCCGGTCTCCTCCCGCGGCACAAAAACATTCACATCAGCTTAGCTCGTGACTCTACAATTGCCCCAGACCTCAGTTTTGTATCCAACTGCTTCTCAAGCCTCACATCAAAAGAATGAACAAAGATTTTTCTCATGCTTCTTTTTTTTTCGCCCCAGTTATGTCAACATGTTGTGCCAAAGCTTTTTTTTGTGAAGAACCACCCCAATGAAAATGTATAGAAATGTGGCTTCTCAAACCTCAACAAAGACTGTGTTATTATGGCTCCACAAAACTCTGTGACTTTCTTTTTTTCTACTTCACTCAGCATGCATATAAAACGAAATAATGGCCTATAGCTTGTATTCATTTTTGTGCTCTTGTTCATTCAAAACCCTTGATAATGGTCTGTACGGTGTTCCTCATCATCATCACACTATTTTAGAGCTCAAACTAAATACAGTACTTTATCGACATGATTAAATTCTTGTATTTGGTCCTCTGTTTCATTTCTGTTTCAAAAAATTTTACAAATTTAATATGTGAAGAAGGCACATCTGAATGAAAAGCCCACCGATGTTAGACCACCTTTAATTTGATTCCTTTTTCACTTAAATACATAAAGTAACTATATACTAAGACACAAAGTCTCGTCACCTCACAGTAATGTCATTTTTATTGTGTTTTTTTTTTTTACATTCGTGTGACTGTCTCCTATTTTTAAGGATTTTAACGCTTTGCATGACACTTCAAACTATAAATCAGCTGCACAACAAGCACACACACAGTGTTTCTTGCAACTGGAGGAGAACCACCCCCACATAATGCTAAAGTACTTAATTCTAGTGTTTTTTTGGCCCAATAAACTGGTGACATGTTGACATGTTCACTGATGAGACTGAATATAAAGTCATGCTAATGAATCAGTGATTTCTTACGTTGGTGCGGCAGCGAACATGCCGGCAATTACATGAACACGCTGGTGTTTAGTAGGTATGATGTTCAATGTCTTAGAGTCGTTTAAGTGCCCAGATGTACAAAACGCTAAGCAGGGGCCAGAGTTTCCACAAAGCTCCTTGTTTTGCACCAGTGAAGCCGATTAAAGATCCTGTTGAATTACTAAGTAACTGCTCTAAAAAGGTTCAATGTAACCGAGGGGACGTCTTGTACTTTGTATTAATGTTTACTGTGGCAAATAAAGAAGTCCTGTGCCTCCTTTTCACAAAGCGAATTACTGTGGCCAACAAAAGCAATAACAGCTCAAACAGTATGAACATTGCTAATATAATATGCAGCCTTGTTTATTTATTTATTTTTATTCTATTATTTGTTCATTTTGACTGATTTGGGACATGATAACAGTAACAACAGCATCACCCACCTGAAATCCGATCTAAAGCACTCAAAATGATGGTATTATATATAACACACTAAGTACACATTGATCGTAATATTGACAAAATTAGTAAATAGAAGAGCAGCCTTCATTTTTTTTCAAGTTTTGTTTAACCAAATGACATTTGATAATATTACAATGGTTATACAGGGCACAATACTGTAACTCTCTGTGTACACATTCGCATCATTAACTTATTATCCTAAATCCCAAAATGTTCTATAAAGTGACATCTGAAGTGGATCAGAGTACTTTAATCTGATCTCGTTTTCCATTTATTTTCTTTCACCTTTATTTTACCACGTACACCGAAAAAAGAAAATAGTTGGAGATAGTTTCACCAACTCAACTGAATTGCTTCAATTCAAAATAAAAATGAATCAAGTTCTTTGAACTTAATCTAATTTATTAAGTTAATGGAGTTAATAAAGTTCAAAGAACTTGATTCATTGAGATCTTACCAATTGAAGCAATTCCCTTAAGCTGGTCCAACTATTTCCAGCTATTTTATTTTTTCAATGTATGTCAAATGAGAACTCTTTTTCAATGACTTGCTGGTCAAGAGGCAGCAAGGAGGCCTGAAGAACGACAGCAAATGTATACACGCACTTATACAGTGTCACAGAAGCCTAAAAGAAAGAAAGTTGTATTTACAGTGTTTACAGTGATATACATTAAGCAACAAATTGATAAAAGCTAAAAGCAAGTGCAGTGATCCTTTATTATTGGTGGTATGTTATTTATGGAATTAAAGTAGAAAGTTTGAAGATCTGCTGCAGATGATTCCAGTCATTTGCAGCAGAAAACTGAAATGAGGAGCGATTGAATCAGGTCCAGGCTTTAGGTGTGACCAGACTGATTAACCTACTAGAACGTAGACTGAGATTTGTGTTGTGAATATTGAGAAGGGACTGTAGAAACAGAAACGCTTTCTCTCTGTTTTCACAGTATTTTACTCTCTGAATGAGAATACAAAGACGAGTTCTCCGTCTGTCTATCAAGCTTCAACACTCTTCCCTCTGGGCTACAAACTTTGAGGTGACATAAAAACTAAATTACTAAATTACCCATAAATCATCCTACTAGTCAGTTAACAGTAATCCATTTCATAATCAGTGAAGTCATTTCAACCCAGATCAAAATGAATCATAAATCATTTTATTAAAATGATAATCATCAAAAGCTTCCTGCGACAGGATTGAATTGATTACTTGTCTTTTTTTCTTGTTGTCCTACTTAAATGGACTAAAAACATTAACTCATTCATTAAACTGGTTCTTTTCACCTTTAGATCCATCAAGCCGGTGCTTTTCAAAGTGAAGGGTGGTCGTCCCCCGGGTGACGCCAGAGAGCTTCATCTGGGGGTCTGGGTGATGCCTTACACCAGCATGAATTTAAAAAAATCTTTTTTGATAAATAATCGGCAAAAAAAACAACCTATCATCTACTTTCTTATTTGCATTTTTTCCCCATGAACAAAATACAATTATATATACATATCCATGAACGTATGAAGCAAAAATACAATCCTACAACCCCCCCACCCCATCCCCACCAACAGAACAGAGAGAGTCCATTGACTCATTCTGTATGGTTTTGCTACTTAAAAAAATAAATAAAAAAAGAGCAGAGGTCCTGTTTAACATAGTTAAACTCCGATCTATTTGATTAAAGTATACACTTCTCGATTTTGATTTGTTACAATAAAACAACATTTAAATGAAACCGCAAGCTTTAGCTATCAGTGTAACAGTTGCTGCAGTTTCAGGCTATATATAAAGATTTGCCTGATATTTCCAATTGAAAGCATCTTATATTAGAATTGTTCAGATTTTCTATTGTCTATATATTCAAACAGACTTGAACAATAGTTAAAAAAAAAAGATTGGGAATTTAGTGATTACAAAAAAAATACAACTTGTGCAACAGTTCGTTTTGTCATCCCCCACAAAAAAACAAAAAAAACTGCTGTAGAGTTTCACCCTTTGAAGAAGATTAAAACATGACGCAGCTATTGGCAAAGACCACAAAATCCTCAAGTTACAAAAATTTCCCTCCAAATTTCTTTGAAAAAGTTTACTATGTTTGTCTCTTTGCCCGAATTGCTCCTTCAGTACAAACATTTATGGCAAAATAAATAAAAATGAGCTTTATTGCGCGCTACGACCAAACAACGCAGGGCTATCCCATTACATCAAATGCAGTTTTCTTCAGACTTCACATTCATTACTTAGTGATTGATGCCTGTGAAAGCAACAGACCATGGCTCATTCTCTTATTGCCTGTTTACAGGACTCTGACACTTTTATAGCTCTCCTAATACCATTACAAAGTATTACTTCAACAGTGGGCCTTGCGCCTTTCCTGTAGAATTGGATACAAAAGGCTGTTTGCTTTGATCATTCGAGGCTGCATAGCTGTGAAAATGACTTTTTGTGGAGGCTTCGTAAAGACCTGTTGACATTTTGACTCCCACCTTGTCAGCGGTGATCCAGCAGATTGTGCTTATTCACTAAAAACAGATTCTCTAGCTCGGTGACAGAATATAATATTAAAAAAGCTTTCCCCTTAATGCACCCCAGTGCTTGAATAGTGGTTAAAATGTTATAAATCTGCATGTCGTATAATATTCAAAGGCTTGAAAACTTGCTGGATGTGTGAAACATTATTGTGATTGATGGTTTCAAGATTATTTTCCATAGAGTTGATTTTGTTGGAATTTTTCTCTTATTGAAATAATGAAAGTTCTTCGTCCAGCACTTTAATCTCAACATCGTCCAGATGACTAGTATCTCTCATGTGACAAATATTGAAGTAATGTTGCCAAAATCATTTAAAGATTGGCCAAAGATTTGTTGAATATGATTTGCTGCTATTATAGAATTTAGTTATCTTCACTTCCCTAAGTATTTATCCATATGAATCCTTATAGACTAAAGTTGGCCAATGTGGTGCTAAATGATCATGATCATTTATTTTAGACATATAAATCATTCCATTTTAAAACATAGTTACATATCTGTACATAGTATATACACATTTATGACACCATTCATGTATCATGTACCCATATCGTTAAAGTTAGAGTGATAATAAACTCAGCCACACATATACACAAACAGTAATCATACCTGAAAAGAAAGAAGCAAAGCTTATTTAACCCTCCCCCTTCTCCCACATCTCCACTATTTAATATCTTCCTATAAAGCAGGAGTGTCAAACATAAGGCCCGTGGGCTAAAACCGGCCACCAAACCACCATTCAAAATTGTTAAAATTGCAATAAAACCATAGATTTTTTAACTACAATTTTCTTAAGAGTAGCCGAAACAACCTGAGCTGAGATATCTGCGGTGCGGCCATGAAATCCAGGCACCTCGTTGTAAGCAAACTACGTTTAGCCTCAGGGTGAGTTTGTAAAAACATCCAAACAAAAGAATGCAAAATGCAACAGTTATATGAGATGTTTTATGAACCTTTATTTGTATTTTACACCAGAATGTACCATTAAAATTAGGTTTATATTGAGGTTGGAGGGTTTTTTTTATACTAATTGTTCAACTTTATGAAATCATACACTTTTTCAAAATGCTTACTTTGTCACATCAAAGAAAAACTTTAGATTTTAAATAAAGGTTATTATGTCACTATTTTACTGGTCCAGGCCAATCGAGATGAAACTGTGTTGTAAGTGGCCCCTGAACTAAAATGTGTTTGACACTCCTGATTTAAAGCCTGCTCGTTAAACGGCCAGTAATATATTTTTTTCAACAGTTAAAAATACACAAAATGTTGTGGTATTTCATTTTTTTGTTTTCTGGAAATGTAACAAGTGTCATTTTGAATGAACATCCCTAAGCATACTTATTCATTAAAAAAAAAAAAAATCAAAAATCTTATTTTTTTATTCAAATAATCATGGAAGTATTGGCTGGCTTGAAGCAAATTACAGAGGAACAGAAATTATGTTGCATATTCTATTACATCTGCTTTAAAACATTATTAACTCTCTGAGCCTCCTCACAGATATAAATATCTCTTGTGAAACGTGCAGCATTTATTTATTCATGAAGTTTGTACCTGGAAGGTTTATAAAATCTTGACGATTGAAAATAATCTGTTCTGATATTTTGAGCTGTGCAATAAATGTTTCACCTAATTTCCAGGAACTCGCGATTCAAAAGTTTAATTCCTCCATCTCTACAATTTGTCTTCACTTTCTCATGTTTTCAGTTCAGACCAGCTCAACCACTGTGAGCACCCTGGGAAAGTATATTTGAGTTGTTGAGCTGGTCTAAACAGCCATGCAGCTGAGACACAACAGACACGAGGGAACGAAGATGACTTTGTACTTTGAGCCGTTTTGTGTGAGTGACTCATACCACACATTTCACACAGTTGCACAAACAGTAGCTTTGAAGATAATAAAAGTAATAAAAGACTGAGCGGCGCTTTCATTGTGGACAGAAAGCCGAAGTGTCTCCCAAAGCCATTCAGCGTCCCCTGAGTGGATGTTTTAAGAGTGATTTTCCATTGTTATGAGACTGGTGTTAAAACTAAAGTGGGACAAGTTTGGGGAGATTTTTTTTTTTTTTTTAAAGGAAATAAAGAAGTAAATCAGAATGCGGAAAAGAAAGGAAAACTAGGCTCTTGGTTTGTGGAACTAATAAGTGAAGATCCAATTCATCATTGTGTGGTATATACCATTTCATCCATTTTATGTCTTAGAGATCTGATCACAGCTGATACCCTGAGTGAGTGCAGGTTACACTGTGGACGGGTCACCAGTTCATTAAACATATGACAAACATATGGACGCAGACAATCACAAACACTCATATCATACTGGAGATTAACATTATTTAATCTCAGATGCATGTTTTTGAACTGTCAAAGGAAACCAATGCACGCACAGGGGGAACATGCAACCCTACCCAAACTCAGGCTCAAACCAGGGAACACAACACAGCATTAAATGTAAATTAGCACATCAAAATAGTATGAATTTAGACTGTCAATCAAATATTAGCACTTCCATCATTAAATAACTAATTGAAAAAGTCCCTCAATCCTGGTATTTGATACATTAGGAACAATAACTGTTAAGGGTAGGTGATGTCTACCTAATTAAGTCTTTTTCTGCTATTAAGCCTGTTTGTTCGGCTCACAATGTGATTTCATCACTTTATGGTTTCATTTGATGAAACATGGAAGAATCACTGATGCAATCTGGCTGCATAATGTAGGAACTTCTTGTTTCAAATATTTATATCTGCCTGAGGTTTACTTTGGAAACTGCTCATACCTAAATGTCATGGTGTTTTGTGCAGTGTTTGAACAGATATTACTCTAAAAACTACTCATGCGAACTGCGGGCGCTCACCAAAGGCAACCGATTTCATCCTCTGGGTACCGTGGATTTCTGTACCAAGTTTTGTGGCGCCAAAGGCAGCGGTTATTAAGATATTTCAGTCTGGACCGAGTTGGTAGACTGCCAACGGACTGACATTGCCATCCATAGAGCCACACTGCCAGGGTGACAAAAAAAAAAAAATGAAGGAGCTGTCGGTTGCCAAGACAACACTTCATTTAGCTGCCTCACAGTAAAAACGTTCCAGTTTCCATCATCAATAGCTTGACAGAGCGAGGGGCGGTGCCGCCGCCCCGACAACACAGCAACAAAGAGAGATCAGGACACAGCGAGGCGTCCGTCCACAGGGAAAAACACAACATTTTCACAAAATGACAAATGCGACGCAATACAAATGATTTTTTTTTTTATATTTCCTGCATGACAACAATTTCTGAGTCAGTGGTTTTCTAGTGACGGTCACAGGACTGTCGGGTCAGCAAGATCTCGTCCTCCTGTTAGGGCGCAGTCGAAAGGCACATGAGCCTGAGTGCTACACACAAACACACAAACATCTTTATATCATACAAACAGATATTGAATGTTAGTCTGTGCTGGGGGCATTCTTACCTCTGCATGTCTCATTTTCTTCTTATCTAACGTAGATTTATTTTTACATAATTATGATTTTCTGTTAAGAAATTTGTGTAAGGTCAAACTTATTGTGACATATTTCTTTTAATTGATTTCTCTGTCCTGAATGCATTGAATGTAGGCTTGTATCTTCTCGGATGTTGTGTTTTTCTATAGACGTATTCACGTCTGCTTTGCATTATTTCCAGTGATGTCTTCCATTACAGTCGGTATCTTGTGTTTTATGTCATACCTTGATGTTTTAACATCACCGTTAGCGGCGACCGTTAAGTTAAATGTACTAAATTATTTCATTCTCCTCAAATATTTATTTTTCTAGTTTGAATTCGCACATGCAGAAGTCAGCACTGCATTAGTTTTGTCTCTTCACAAATTGAATCCTGGAGTTATTTTTTCACTTAAATTATGTTTTTGTCTCACATTGCATTTTGTTTTGTGTGTTATTTACCCACTAGAATAATTGTTGTATTCATTTTTCACACAATGATTTGATTGAGAAACCGTCCTTCTTGCCAGAATTTGATTTTACAGACTCTTGTCTGATTTAATAAAGTATATGAAGTGACACACATCATAATAACAATTTACAGCTTCTCAAACTTCACCTCCGCCTTTACAAAAGTACTTTTCCTCCAAATAATGCCCCCAAACTCACAACTCAGGGCGCCAGACTTTCTAACTCGTTTGAACTTCTGCATCTTTTCGGGAGAGCAAAAAGCTCAGATATAATGGCTGCAAAGGTACGTTAAAGAGGGGGAGAAAACCCAGTCAGGATTTATTTGTCTTCAAGCCATAAAATGGATGTAAAACCTGCTGTAGCTACTTGGAAGTTGCTGTCACCGAGGCTGACTCAGCTGGACTCGGAGTGCTGAAAGTCAGACATTAAATGTTTGGTGAAACAGACTTCTGACCAACCAAAACTTTTTAAATATCAAATATCTAATTGACATGCGTAAGGATAAAAAATAAGTAATAGGATTATGGAAAAAGAATATGAGCATCCAGATATGATGACGCACACAGTAAGGTAGAGGATGCTGAATAATTTGAACACTGGAACACAGGAAGGAGAAAAACTTGGATTGAAAAGAAGAGCATGAAGAAATATGGTGAAATGTAAGAGCAGTATGAGACATTTTGTTCCCTGAGACACACACACACACACACACACACACACACACACACACACACACACACACACACACACACACACACACACACACACACACACACACACACACACACACACACACATATATACTCTCTGCATTTTACAGTCTACTTTTCCCCCCTTTTTCATATCCATACTTTAATGAAGCAGAGAAGCTGGTCGTGAAACGTTTTGCATTCATTATAGCTACGAAAACGCCTCTACGTGCATTAAAAATTCATATTCTGTGTTGGTTTGCATGAGTAAACTGTACATGATCAGTTTATTAAATACATTAAATGTGATGAGGGCAGGAAGACACAGCAGAGACTGAACTCCAAATGAGACAATAGAGAGACTATTATTGTTTTTAATTCTCTTTTGTTGTTAGTATGTTGTGGCACATTCCCGCTCCTATTTGAGAGTGTTTGCGTACAGTGTTGATATATGAAAATATAAAGTGTGTGCTCATGATGTGCTGCCAGTGATGTTTGCACAAGTCGTGAAACACTGCAATTAATAAAGTCAAGTGCAATATTAGAATAGTCAAATATTTGATGTCTTGTATGCATTTCAGTAACACAAATCATGAATGAACAATGCTATACCACACAAACGGTGTCAGACGTTTGTTCAAATTAGCATTTCTTTGTACTTTTTTCAGCTGTAATAACTATGGATGGAAAAAAACAATGCAAAATACAATGTATATTCGATATTTATATATGACTCTGCAAGTCAACTGCTGTCAATTCACTATTTCTTACATCTGAGCCTCATACGGAGAGTGTGAATTTGGCTTCAGTCAAACTAACACCAGAAACCTTTAGTTTTTTTCTTAGTCTATGATAAACAAATTGCAGATGTGGGATCTGCAGCTGCACTATACTTTCGTCTTATGGAAGAAATAACCCACATCATGAAATATCCTTCGGAAAGAACTGAATCCTGCGTAAATTGTTCATGACGAAATGAAACAAGTCAAACATCCAACTGGTATTTTTCCCAAATGCTTAAGGCACATACAAAGATGACTTTATATCGAAACATGGAAATTACTTAAATGTTATATTTTATAGGTTAGATAAACCAGCCCTTTGGACAAAAGGAAGATAAAATAATATAAGTGCGCAGCAATATTATGTTTTCAACAAGGGTTCTTTATTATTAAATTGTATAGAATAACAAAAAATTATCTTAATAAAGGTGATGTGAATGAGGAAAGCCTCATCAGTAACTACAGTTTGATGAAAGACTCCTTAAAAAGCCAATTAAAAAGTAAGATGTCAAGCAAGACTTGCTAGAAAAAGATTCTCCGTCCAAATGGACAACCACACTTTTAGTCACTACAGTTTCAGATACACATCAGGTTGTTTGCGCGTCACTGAAAGAACAGTACTTCAGTATCTTCACTTCCTAATTGTGTTAAAACGGTGCTGCTGGTTGAGCTGCCTGCGGTCATGTCTGTCTCCAGCTTCTAACTGACCACCTGATCAATTCCTCTGCTCTGAAGTCTCAGTCTCTCCTTCACGTCTGTTGTTTCAGGAGTGGAGCAGCAGTTGATGAGGAAAAGCTGGACAGACAATGGCTTCTCACACTGTACATATCTCTGTGTGTTTCTCTCACCTAAGTAAAGCGAAGGTCTGGAACTAAACTTTCTTAGCTTGGGACATTTCCAGGCTTTCAACCAAAGTCAATTTAGGCTGAAAAGATTCATTTACAGAGGAGTGTGGTGCCTGGGAGGCATTTCTGCAGACCACCAGGAGAAATTTGATGATCTATTAGAAGATTGTATCTACATCCTGGCTTCAGGATCTGTCTATTTACAATGTGTAATTATGTTCACAGTACATTTAAATCCTGAATGCCTTTAACCTGTGTGAAATTCCTGTATAGAAATTACATGTTGTGTGTTTTGTTCGATTTTTTTTAAAATCTACTATACAGTTTAATGTGTTGATAAACACAGCCAGCCATTTAAAAGGGTTATTTTTCTGCAGTATATGACCAAGAACTTCCTATATAAAGAAGTAATTTGAAACATTTGTTTGCACTGATGGGAAAAAAAGTGAGAATGATCTTTCTCTTGAAAGAAACATGATGTTACTGTGTGACTAAATGAGCAAAGGTAACCATTTAATGATGAATATTGAAATTTTAAGTCCACAAATTAAAGATATTGAAAGTGCCCGTTTAATTTTTCGTTAGATTCCTATGCTCACTCTCACTTTCAGTTTACATCAAACCTCATGCAACTTTAACATGACATTTCTTGCTGAAATGATCAGTCAACAGGTTAAAATGCCACCACCTTCATCTGCACCCCTGCATCTTAGTTTGGGAATTATTGTCATGTAACTACATGTAAAACCCTCTCACGCATTTAATATCTTAGTGATGCGGATTATTTTACAGCTTCTTCACTTGTTAATTGTGCGCTTAAATAGAAAATTAATGAAAGCTCACATGCGCCGGTGGTACAGTGGCACACAGTTCATGGTCCAAAGTTTTCGAGTTTGTTGGCTTCTCCATAAAAAAGCCCACGCAGGAAGAAAATGTGCAAGAATGTGGTTTTTCTTCAGTCTGTTACTCCTTTGGTGATAAAAGTGCTGAATGTTTTTTGTTTGTATTTCCATGTTTTCTATATCATGTGCATGGAATATGTGCTTTCATTTGTTATTTCAAACGGCATACAAATCAGAAAAAAGGACGTTAGTTAAATTCATGATATTATTTATCTTAAGTGTATTTATTTAAAAGTTGTAAGCTTGGGAAATCTTTATTACGCACACGCTTAAGCGTTAAAAAGTGAATTGATTTTGATCACAGATATGCATTCATATGCGTCCTTTTCTGGTGCGTAACATAAAGGTAATGCTATTTTGGGCTTTTTAGATGTACACAAACGTGAAAAATCAGCGCATTTCAATCAACTCCTATTTGAAAACAGACGATTTAATACCCATTGAAGAGGATTGCACATTCGAAATCGGAAAAACCCAAGTCGATTAAAAAAAGTCAATGTATGGCAGTGCTGATAAAAGCGCACGTCATTATAGACGTGATTAAAGCTGTTTATTACTATCGATCAGGTTTGAATAAATAAATCACCTGCGCAGATGTCCAAACGGGTGTTTGTTTCTTTAGTTTGTTTTCTGCTCTCGGCTCTTGAGAGTGTCGGATCTTTGTCGGATTTGAGCCCCGCTTCTTATTCAAACTGCTCCTGTTTTGGTTTACGAGCGAGGTGAGAGAGGTGAGAGCCGTCCTCTGCTGCCTGCGCAGTACGCACACCCAGCTCCGTCTGACCAAGGGGGACTTTGAACTTGAACTTCGCCTTGCTCATCTTTACAACGGGCCCGACACACCGGGGCAGGTGAACCGGCGCTGTTGTCGCTCGCTGGATTAATTAGCTTCAATCCGTCTCCATCCGTTCAATCCGTGTTCAAAAATGTCAGAGGCCGCAGGAAGAGTGACAGACAGCAGGCCACAACTCAAAGTCAACGTTATAACTAACTGCACCATAATTACAGTTTGGGTAGACATTCGACTATTTTGTTTTATTCTCATGCCTCAGGAGGGTTGAAAAAGGCCGATTTACTAAAACAAACAAACAAAAAAACAAAAAACTAAGGAATTATAATATTCTATTTTCATCCAGTCTTATATGTTCGAAATTTGCACAACTGTCACGTTTCCTTTATTTTAAAGGTGAAAAAATGTGTATCAATATTTTTGTGGAAGGTTTCCAACACCATGCTTCTTCACTGTACTGTCCCACAATCACTTGATCTTTAACGAATAAAATACGCCAAATATGATTTCCACGTGGTATCGCACATATTAGTTTGGATTCTATTGTTAATTTGTAAAAACTATTGTTACAAGTGTCGAAATTCTCAATAAATGATTAAGAACACATGATTTACATCTTCTACCGTCCGTTTATTTATTTATATTTCCAATTATTTATTTTTTTAGAACCAAAAATAAGGTGATGTTAAAATCAAGCTGACCTTTTTTTCTGCAAAAAAATCTAATTATCCAAAAGTTTCACAATCACTTTGGATACAATCGTTATTTGTAAATAGTTAAATCCCCTTAATATATAAGACAGAATATTTTATCAGGGCAAAGTTTGTTTTCACTGTCGTTGCATACAAGGAATGAGAAATTGTCACTCATGTATTTAACTTTTATGGGATCTTTGGACAATCTTCTCATTCAAAATATAGGAATAGTTGTGTTCAACGTGGACTTTGTGTTTAGGCCTTTTCTAATTCGTACTGAAAACATAGTGAGCTCGTGCTTTTCATCAATAATGCTTGTGTGCTGGACACGATTTCCAAAGTCTGACGAAAACCACGCATTCATGCGCACATTGTGCACATGCTTAACCGTGCGTCATCGTTTGATTTGGATTAATTTTGCCTCAGAAAAGTGGCCTCGAGGCGGAAAGCGCCAAGACGTGACAAAGGTAGAACTCACGCTTGATTGCAGGTATGATGCAATGGAAACAAATACTGCAGTGATGCGCTGTAGCTTTTTGAAGGAATGTTGCTCCATTCATACCAAAAGCTACTTTGCATTAATGGTTTTAATCACGATCAGACACAACGTTTAACTGTAATTACAAAAGGAATACTCTACCTGTACTCACACTCAGTCTTCACAAAGAGGAGAACACAAGTGGTGCCTCAGGACTGAAGTCTTTTGTCAAACCAAAATGAAAACGATTCCGTTTATATTCGATAGACACGAATCAGTTATCAAGCTCTGAAACTTTAAAAAGTCTGATTTGCGAAAAATTACAATATTTTTTCCCAAATCCACCTCTAAAATGTGATCATTTCATTCAGAAATTCCACAACCACGCTGTTTCTTTTAATATACTCCCTTTCCCTCAAAACAATGAGTATAATTTAACCCCGCACGGCTGAATTACGCAAGTGACAAACATGTTTCCAGCAGCGAGTTTCAGCTCTGCACCGGGCTGACTGTGAACGTAACATATTAACAGAGTGGTTAAATAGGTGGCTTTCACTTCTACCTTGTAGATTCAGTGTGGCTCCCTGGACAACAAATATGTCCTTCGACTTCAAGTTAATCAACATCAAACAGGCGCAAACATTATTTTCCAGTCCGCAGCTCTTCCAGACCAACAGTTTACATTTGTTCTGAGTCTCAGCATCACTAAACTGTCCTATTAATGAGGAAGTACTTGTCCTTTAAATTGTTCCCAGTAAAATCCACGGTGTTGTTTTCATGCTGTTTTTTAAAGGAGAGTGAGCTTCACATCCTGTACAATATAAACAGTAGTTGGATTCATTGTTTGCTTGTTTACGCTCCAAAATATGATCAGCGTGTTGTACTTTCAATGCTAGTGTATTAAATGTGATTATTTTAGATTAAGTTTGAACAGAGTGAATGAGAATATAATATCAATGCACAAGGCTACATTGAGGAATTATAGGATGAATCAAAGGAAGAATGAGCGTTTTAATCTTAAATTGTGATTTTACGCATGACGCGCAACATTTATTTCAGTTCTTTAAGATTTTAAAGATTTGGCTGCATAGATATTTTGGGGAATCGCTGAGTGCTGACTGCAACTGAACACTACTTCATTAAACGCTGAAGTCCACTGGATTGTGTTTTGGGGTATTTTTATTCAGCAGTTTGCAGCACACTGTGTAAGGCGTTTTAACATCCAACGCCTGCATGCGCCTTAAGAGCTATGACCGCATTCTGGCACATTCTTTTCTTTTAATGAACAGTTTTGAGGTTGCAGGGTACTACAAGTATGGATCCAAACGAGTGGAAACAGGTCCATAACGCAATCTTCCAATGTCACGAATATATACCCTTGAAGAATAAGAAACACTTATTTTCCTCGGTACAGTTAACAAACACAATTATGCGTAAAGGCGCAGATTTAATGATTCTGTGATTTAAAAGAATTTTTTTTACATTATTAACATCATCTGGTTTGAGTGAATCACTCAATGTAACTCATTGAACTCATTGTTTGATCTTTCAGAACTTATTTCACACCATTTTTCAGGCGAAATAAATCCTCGTGGGATATAGTGCCTCAAATACGACAAAAATTGTTTAAAACGTCTTAAAATGCACTTTTAACTCTTATCAGAAAACCTACAGACAGTTTGAAATATGTCTGAAGAGTCTGAGTGGGTTTATTGTTTGAGAGAAGAAGTGAGATGATTAATGATGAACGTGTGTGTCTTTTGTTTTGCTGTCTGGGCGGATGGAGCGACCGCCTCTCTTAACTTGAACTTGGACTTCCGACGGGACGCGTCAAACTGTGGATTTATTTTGTCTGCTTGCTCACTGGCTCAGCCTCTGCACTGCAGCAGATGAATCACAGGATTACTCTTTCAAAATTCACTTTAGACAACCTGCAACGCAAATATCTGTCCACAATTTTCAGATTCACTTTGCATATAATGTTAATACAGATACACATTTACTTCAAAACAGATTTAGGCCTTTAAATTCTAACTACGCACAATGCGTTTGTATCATTTGTATCACAATCGAAGTCAATGTGTAAGAAAGTGTTATTTTTTTGTTATTGAAATATTGAATTAAAAACATTTAACTAATAATTGAAAACACTTTTCGTAAATGCGTAAAAACGACTTTTTCCAAACGGCTTCCAGCTTGACTGATGTTAGGATGTGAAAACAATCTGTCTAAAGTTGAACATTTACGCACGAAATGTGGCAACTATCATTCCAACTATAAATGAAATCCATCTCTCAGATATTTCTATCCAAATGCTTGATCACTCTTAACTAGGCTGCCATTTAAATCGTGTCAAATTCTGCAAGTGTCTGCGGCTAAAACGCTCTTCAATAAACCGGCGTGATGTTATGAACTCTTTTAATTGCACTTCACGGCTTTTTGAAATTTAAAAAAAGAGACATTGTATCTGCACATAAATGAAGAGCAAACTATTGCAATCTGACATTAGATAAGAGGTCACAATTAGCACTGAGAGATAAATCACAGAGTTGTTTTTTAATAACACGGTAAGTACAGTGAATAAAAAGGCTGTAAAGCCTGTGTTGTATTTTGCAAATCTACTCTGGTCTGTCTATGGTGGTGGTCTGTCAGCCTGCCCCTGCGTCCTCTGGGCGCGGCTCTATCTTTGCGGTTATAGCCCACAGCTATCTGCTTCGAGTTTACCTGCTCTGGCTGAGATTAAACGAGTCAAATCCAAAGTAATTTTCTCTTAAAGCATAGTGTTGATACCCCCCCCAATCATCCATTTCAAACAGCTTCACATACAGTCACTGTCTAGTTATCTATCAAAACAGTCAGGAATAAGGAAAGAGCCAAACCTTTAGTGACGCCCGTTTCTGTTATTTTCAGGTCTGAGATGTGCTGTTGTGTACATCTGCACACTCAGTAAAGATTAAGAAGAGCCTATTTCACATGTAAGGTGTTGGTTTGTAAAGTGAGTCTGGGTGGAGGAATTACTCTCCCCTGCACACCTTTGCATAGCTTAAACTCGACACTGTTTGTCTCCTCTACTCACTGTATGTCGTTTCACGAATACTTGAGGTAATTCTTGTGTGTTTTGCAAACATATAATCTCGCCAATGAGACTATTTTTTGTCTTGCAGTCTTTGAAACCCCACAGCTCCTGTTCCGCACTTACATTCAGATAAAAGTCACGTATGCTGCACGCAATTGTCGGAGCTCAATTTAAAATCTGCTCATGCACACGCGAGGAGGATATGAAAAATGCAGCAACCATGGGTTTGTGGTGCCAAGTGAACCAAGAAGGAAAATGTTCAGTATTTGTAGGTATTTTCATTATTGTGCGTAAAAGTATTACCAGTGTATTCAATATTTTACGCATTAACACTGCAGTGCGCCATACGTATATATTTTAGATCGCATTCTGGAATTTTCGACAACAATCGCATGCCTCCATGTGCCCTGGATGTTGGCATTGAAGCTCAGTGGTCTTGGCGGTCGTGATTATGAAGATTTCTGATCATAAATTAAATCCAGCCTGGGAAAACACCAGATTGAGACGGATGCTGTTTTAGTTTAGTGGAAATGTTCTCATGACAGTGGTCTGCTCTGCTCCCCTGCTTGTTGAACAGCAGCCCTTCTTATCACACACACGCACACACACACACACACACACACACACACACACACACACACACACACACACACACACACACACACACACACACACACACACACACACACACACACACACACACACACACACACACACACACACAAGAGAAACCTCAACGTTGCAGAAAAGTATACTTTAAATAGAACCGTATGCAAAATAACGTATTGCAGTGATCAACTTCTAAGATAATCGTTTTTAACAAAACCTGACAAATGATAGCTGCAATGGAGCCAGACACTTGGATCATTTACCAAGACAACTAAAAAAAAGAATAACATGTTGGTGTTCAGACGTTTTTGTCGTTTTTGTGAATAGCACAGTCTGTAGAATTACTTAACTTTCAATTTTTTACTTTGAATTTAGAATTTTGGGATCCCAGCACAGCCCGAAGCTGTCTGGAATGCCGTAAACATAAACCCAACCTGATTTTAACATGCATGGCGATGACTCTACCTGCAAGCTGTCAACAAATTCCTGGACGGCTACATCGCCTCCTTAATCGTCAAGGAATTAAACCACTTTCAAGACTGTTGATATAATCTTTGAGAATACGAGTATTGGTGTGACGTGTATGATAGAGAGAGTCTTGCGTAAAAAAAAAAAAAAAACAAGAACAAATTTTGATTGAAAAACCTGCACTGCAAAAACTATGACCAATGAATTTTCTTGTATCAAGAGTAAACAGACCCAAAAAGGTAACATCTTCACCTTTCCTGTGGAGCTTTATCGCACTGGGTGCATGCGATTTTCAATTCAATTGTTTTGCAGGAGGCTCGCTGCACATGCAGCATAATCGAAATGGCGCTTGCTGCACATGCTGCAAAGACACATCCTACTGGCTTCACATCCATCGGGTCAGTCATGCGCATATGCAGTCAGTTCCTTAAAGTGGAAGTCGCAGGTAGGCTGCATTTGGAGGAGAATGGAAGCTTCCCCTCCCCCCACAAACCTCTGCATCAGACAGGCGCTCTGCACGTCTGCCAGGGCCTGTCTGGAAGGAGGTTGTCAAGATATTTACAGCAACACATCATCGCTATTTGTGAAGATAGTTTCTTTTTTTTCTTTTTTCTTTTTTTTTCTTTTTTGAGTTATTTCTATCAACCGTAACTGGGAAAAGTCAATATTCCGTTTGGAAGACATGTTTAGGTCATCATGCTTGGTGATTTGTTTTGCATGTCTTAAATAGGAAAATTAATGCGTAAAATAGCCTAATTGTTTTAAAATAATAGCAAAAAAAACCTATATTCACATTAACTGAAAGTCCACACAATTCACAGGAGCACTTTGTGCAAGAAAGTCAAAATATTTACTCAATCTTGTGTTGATTCAGTGACACCACGCACTTACAGTTTTGATATTTTACCACGGGCAGTTGGAATTTCACCTGATTTTGTATTATTTAAAAAGCCTAAAATCAAGAGTTGCGAGTCATGAGGGGGTATTCTTGATAAAGGGTTTTTGTTGGTTTGTTTTATTGTCCAGCCTATCCACTGATGGCGAAGCGTCAACATTTGTGATATATTATTTTATAACTACATAAAAAAAATAAAACTCAAGCTAGATACCTTCCTTTTATTCAACCTACAGCCGTGAAATCCAACCTTATATTGTTAAATAGGCAAATGTATTTGTAACCTTCTCTGCACACTATGTAGAAATATTGACTTTGATATAAAATATTTGAGGCATAACTGACCAAAAATATTATTTTGTAAATTTGACACTGAGTAGGTGGTGTGGATGATATTCAATGTTGGTGCTATGTGAAACTTGAACGTGTGTAAAATCCGTAAAGTTAGATGGAAATCATTTTCATCCTGTAAAAATCCACCTGTGTTGATAACTGGTTATGGACGACAGTAAATATTAAAGTCTAACTCTTAAAGTTTGAGATCTTTTGGATATCGGTGTCACGTATTGTATTTAGGCTTAAATTTGGATAAAGTGTACTCGCTGGCATTGGTGTAAAAGAAATTCCTCCTGCGGATATGCACAAAATATTTACCTTTACGCCATTTCTTTCTTACCGCTTCCAAAATGTAATCTATTCGTTTATGCAAACGGGTAAATTGCCTCTGCGTGTAGTTATATATTACTATCCACTTTCTGTAAGGTCATAGTTTAATCTGTTAACATTTTTTTCCTTCTGTGAATCAAATTTAATCAGAATATCTGTATCTCGTAATTTCAGTTTTGGTGGAAACCACGAAGCGGCCAAACCTGTTTTTTTTTTTTTTTTTCTTAATACACCACAAACTATAACCAAATCACAGTTTTCTGGTGTTTGTGCGTGTTCGTGTTTGTAATTCCCACCTTTATGAGACTTTGTGACCAACGCTATACCTTATATACATACTTTAATCTGAACCCACAAACATACATTTAGAGATCATCGTAAAGTTGTATTCTTAGAAACTGTCAGTGATAGCGTGTTCTTGTCATTTGAAATTTTCCAAAAATACTGCTCTCCTCGACAACAAGTGAGACTCGGTTTTTGTTTTTTGTTTTCATTTTCCTGCAGCGCAGAAGTTGCCAAATTCCTTAATTTAATAATAAAGCCTCGAGAATATTTTGGATTCTTCTCTGTTCTGCAAACACAGCAAATATTTTAGAGTTGGGGTCTCTAAATAACAGCTAGTTTGCATGCATACTCTAGTGTGAAGTTCATTCTTGTCTGTCTAGACTCTCATTACGACCCTGTTTGTCTGCGTTTTTTTACCTTGACCTTGGACTTCCGTGCAGCTGCCGTTTGGATGAGCCCTGCGAAGTAATTTCCTTGAGACAAAAGAACTATAGTCTCTGTCCGAGGAGCGATGGGGGTCCAGCTTCCTTAGTGCTGTTGACAAATACACAGAGTGGCCTGATTATTCTCAAGGCTACCGGTGGTGTAGAAATGTTGATAAACCATGCGCCCTTCGCCGGGCAGCTTGTAGCCTGCTTTATGTGTGACTCATGGGATAGGCATCACAAAAGTTACTTTCTGGAGACATTCACTGCTTATCCCATCCGTCACACGAAAATGTAATGTTGAAAATACCCTTCATTCATTTAAAAGTGTTTTAATTAAAGCTACAGGAAAATTAAGTGTTTTACTGTGATAAATTGGAGTCTGGTGAGGAGGTGGCGTAAAAATAAAGCAGGGATATTTTACATTCGATTTGATAGAGAACGTGTGTAAAATGGCAAAGGCTGAGGAAAAGGTCTTCACTGCTATGGAGTCTAATTAAATAACCCTTACACATAGTCCAGCTCAAAGCAGCCCCTTGTTCTTATTTTTCGCTTGGACGCGTCAGCATTCACTTGTATGACATGAATGAATAGCCCAGTGAAACCCAAACATCACATGAATTCATTTACTTGGATTTTTGTTTAGATGTCTTATCATTATTAAAAGTCATTTCGGGCCCAGTCGTGACTGTTTCAACTGAGCATATTTATGCTGCAGTACTGCGGAGGGGAAAAATTGTGTATAAACTGGTGGATTTCATTGTTGGTGTTTCGTGTAAACGTTTGGATTGAATATGCTGATTTTTAAGGACGCTGTCTTACCTGGTTTGGCTGCATTTACACACAAGTTGTGGCTGCGGATACATACTCAACTTTTCTAATCTTACTAGTTCTGAATCTCTCTCTCTCCGTCAGACACACACACACACACACACACACACACACACACACACACACACACACACACACACACACACACACACACACACACACACACACACACACACACACACACACACACACACACACACACACACACACACACACACACAATAGTTTAGCGAATTTAAATGAAGAGTAACACACTAAAAGGTGAATAAGGACTCCAAATAGTTTAAAAAAAACCATATTATTCAACATGAAGAAATGTTACTCTTTAAATGAGTTTGTTTTGTCACAAACTATATTTTTCTAATGTTGAGAAATTATCATTAACATATCAGGATCTCTATGCGCGAAGAGAAATAGCCTTAAAAAGACGTGAGGCGCTTCAGATGCTCTTTAGATTAGACAGCTCGCCATTTATTAATATTCAAAGTTATACAATATACATTAAATATACATAAGACATTCCATATGAGATATTTTTTAACTATTATAACTATCATACCTGGTAATGAAACATTTGCCGAATTATCAAGCTCCCACTCAGCAGAAGAGCAACTGTGGAAAAGTTTGTGCTGCAGTGCGTAAAAATGCAAGCTGTGAAATACCGTTTTAAAAAGCGTAATAACTGGGAATATTACACCTTTTTATTTTCCATTGACCAACTGTGACATGTATCATAAGCTGCAATATTCTCTGGCAGTCCTCGGCGTCGGCCAAATTTCACAGGTTGTTTTCGTTTGCCCTAATCTTGGAAGTATCCAAACTCCCCTTTAAGGGTGTGGGTCTCGGTGATTCAAGCCAATGATATGACTCGGTATTGTGCAGGAAAAAACGGTGACATGCGAGGCAGTGGGTCTTTAAAGGGCTGCTCTGCCTCCTGCTCACAAGCCCAATCTCGTAGGACTTGTTAGCGTATCACGTGCCAGATTCTTAATGAAGTGGACACACAGGGGCCGCGTGTGCGCATGCGCCTGGTGTAAAATGTAGTTGGAAATGAGGTGTCCGTCTTGGAGTAGTCGACTTTTAAAAAGCATCGGCAGCCCGTGATATGACGACTTCGCTGGTTCTGCATCCACGCTGGGCGGACACCTTGATGTACGTTTATGAAAAAAGCCCGAATGAAAACAACCAGAATAAAAGCCAAACAATGGAGGGACTGAGCGGTAATTTCCCTGCGACCCACTGCAGGGACCTGATGTCGCACCCCGCGCTGGGACGACATTCTGGCACCATAGCGACCCACCAGGGCTCCGTCTACTCGGATATTTCCTCCCCGGACACCGGCCGTCAGTGTCCCGCTCCACAGACGTCCTCCAGCGCTTCTTTGAGTTACGGCTATCCCTTTGGAAACCCATATTACGGCTGTAGATTGTCTCATTCGCACAACGTGAACTTGCAGCAGAAGCCCTGCTCGTACCACCCAGCAGAGAAATACGCGGAGCCCAGCACAGCGCTGCCCACGGAAGAACTGTCCACCAGGGCCAAAGAGTTCGCCTTCTACCCGAGCTTCGCCAGCTCGTATCAGGCTGTTCCCGGATATCTGGACGTGTCGGTGGTCCCCAGTATCAGTGCCCACCCGGAACCGAGACACGACGCCCTGATCCAGATGGAGGGCTACCAGCACTGGGCTCTCTCCAATGGCTGGGATGGGCAGGTGTACTGTTCCAAAGACCAAACGCAGTCGAGTCATCTCTGGAAATCACCTTTTCCAGGTGAGAAAATATTTATGTGATTTTAAGGTTTCTGGAAGTTACATTTATAATTAGTCCAACACCTGGTGGCTTTTTATTAATTCGTTATTGGTAGCATATTAAGAAAGTTATTTAAATCAGTTCACAGTGTGTGGTTTTACTGTATTGAGTTTAGTTTATATTGTAATTAGTTAAAGTTTCCAGCTTCATTAAGGAGCACAGCTGAGCTACAGAAATACACCGCTGTCAATTCCCATATCACTAATTGTGTTTACTCTCCTGCACTCTGACACTAAATGTAGTTATGTTCTTTGGTTCAACCGTGCATGTTTGGAAAACGCAGTACATTTATAAGAAATTTGATTTGTGAGACCAAAGAGCATTTCTACTGCATGGCCCTTCAAGGGTTAATATAAATCTTGAGCATTTTGCTTTTGACAGTCATATGATGAATATGGTTCAGTTTCTGTCACGTAGAATAGAAAGGAACACCAGTGCACACCTTTGCCCCCTGTAATGCAATATAGTGAGTTAGCTATCCTCCTGTGTTTGGATTGCACTAGTAAATCCCTGCGACCTGCGGTGTGACCAAGGATTACATTTTCACACAACTGCACTGCTATGTCACACGAGTGACTCACCAACACCATTCTGTCCACATTAAGCATTCAGTTTGCTCCCTAGGCTGACTGACACACAGCATGTATCATACATGATCAGCTAATGGCCACAGGAGTCCGTCCGGCAGTTTACGGAGTGTTTATCAGGCTGCTTCTTTTAGCTCCTGCATTTATTATCTGTGAGGAATCTGCAGCTCTTTCTGTTTCAGGATTCCCCCTCACCTAATTTTTTTCACGTATACATATTGCAAATACTCAAGAGGAAGCCACGCAATCACGGGCACGCGGATAAATACGCACGCGCACACGTGCGCAAACCCAGCGCGCGCTTTCCACGTCGTTCTGTTTCACTATAGATATACACACAGATGCTCCCTCTCTGACACACACACACACACACACACACACACACACACACACACACACACACACACACACACACACACACACACACACACACACACACAGTTTTACACTGAATAAGAAATACACTAACAGAAAACTCAACTCAGATTTCCAAACGTAACATACAAACAATATTTAATGCATGAGAGAAAGATCATAATAATAATGACAACAATAATAATAAAATAATGTTTGAACGTTTCTACTCTTAAAATAAAAACCACAATCCAATATAAATATGGATTGTGGAGAAATATAACACAACGTCTGACTGAAAAACAACGTCTCATGACTTGTTACTATTTCTAGCTACTTCTTCTATGTTTCTAAATGGCTGCATTTGTATTTCCAAAGCTCTAATTGTCAAAAATGTATTTATATAATATCAAATAGAGTGTAATTGAAAAAAAAGGAATAACGCTTCGTGCATAAAATGAAATTTACGCATGAAGCTATACACTTTAAACATGGATTTGAAGTATGGATGCCATAAAGAAAAAAAAATTTAAGTTTTCAGTTTCCTTATAACCCCACTGCCATCTTAATTTTATCACCAGGGACTGACTGACCTGCGTCCTGCACCCACACTCTGACACCGTGTAGTTTATACCTACCCGGTAGTGCCCAGCAGTTTAATTAAACATCTTAACGAGAGATTTGTCCAAGATACCATTAAAGTTGTCCGTTATGTCGGTTTGCAGATAATCAACAAGCAGATTAGGTATTGACGTGCAGCTTGAGGTGATAACAATGATCGTTGGCCACAGAAAACAATGCCCAGTAGTAGTGGCTGTAACTTGATGGTAATATATAGTGATAGTTCATTGATAGAAACAAAGAATTGAGTGCTGTATAGTTTTATTTTACGCCACTAAATGTCAGGTGCAGCACACCTGAGATCTTGACTTTAACCTTTTTGATGTGCAGCCCTCCATTACCAGCGCACGTGCGTGCACGCGCGCATACAGACAACGGCGTGTGCTGACCTTTAGAATGAAATTGCGTGAATACTATTTTTTTATTTTCCGTATATGATCCATTTAAATGTAAACACAAACCATCTCACGCAGGAATAAATTGGTTAGCTGAAGCGGCTAGTAAAGCGAGACATTATAGTGTTTTTTCATCCAGTGTAAAACACACATACACGCGCGCGCACACACACACACACGAACACACACACACACACACACACACACACATATATATATATATATATATATATATACATGTTTGTTTTTTTGTCTTTCTTACAGATGTTGTGCCATTGCAGCCCGAGGTCAGCAGTTACCGCCGTGGTCGTAAAAAGCGTGTTCCCTACACCAAGATCCAGCTGAAGGAGCTGGAGCAAGAGTACGCAGCCAGCAAGTTCATCACCAAAGACAAGAGAAGGCGCATCTCGGCCGCCACGAACCTCTCAGAGCGTCAGGTCACCATCTGGTTCCAAAACCGGCGAGTCAAGGAGAAAAAGTTCGTCAGTAAATCGAAGAACAATCACATGCACACCACTTGATAAGAAGATCGACCTCTTTGAAAACTGCAACTGTCATACCTTCCAAAAAAGAAGAAGAAAAAAACAAGAACATCTTGTCATATAATTTTACCTCTTGCATTGAAAATCGTGGCTGAAGAACATTTTGGCTCAGTGTTAATTTTTTTTATCAATTTGTTTTATTTAACTTCCATCATCAAGTCCAACGACCTGCCACCAAAACCTCCCAAGTTTTTAATTTAGGGACAACTCTCTAAAAACTGTGAAAATATTGAAAATTTCACTTCACATTTGTTTTATAGGAATGTACATATATAAATATATAATATTTAAAATGATATCTGTATTTCAAAGACTCATAATATTGCGTGTTTTCCTGTTTGCTTTTTTTTCAAAGCCAAATCTTAAAAGACTTGATGTCATTTGTAAGACTTGCAAAGGGGCATCTCAAAAACAGAGGAAACGCTTCGTCTGATGTCAGTTACGAACAGAATCAGCCACATGGACAAAAAAACAAACTGCTGTGGTGTGATGACTCGTTGAACTTTAGACTTGATCATCTTCAACAAACGTTCACAGCGAAGAACTTTCTTGTGAAAGAAATAAAAAAAAAGGATATTCCATGTGATTCTACGGAAGCTGTGTTCCTCTACGTGAGGTGTGTTCACTTAAAGCCTGGGCTAAAGCAAAGGCTGCTAGGTTGTTAATCTGTATAGTGCAATGCATTTATTATTTAATTCATATTATCTTGTATGACGGAACTGTAAACTGGAATATCCCGAAATCCTGTATGTTTTTTCCTTTATCAGTGAAGGATTCTGTCATGCAACTGGAATGATTGTAAACCATTAAAGTCCGTGAGTATTACACATAAATGCACAATCGTTTTCTTTTGTTTTGGACTTTATCCTCAGTGTGGACTTGATCCACGCACCTTGTACGAAGCCTGTTATTTCTACTTTGGTGCAGTATGTGAACTGTATTGTGGTGTTGAATTACGTACTGGTAACGTGTTTCATAAATAAATGATGATTATGAAAATGCTCACATATTCAAGTCAATCAACCCTCCATCCCACATGCAAGCTTCTCATTGAGCAGCAGAAGCTCTGACGTCCTCCACTTGATCAGCGGATGTGCGATGGAAGATTATCTGTGGCAAAGTGCTTGATTAAGAATTATTGGGCATCCTGGATGTCAGCGGGGGATTTCAACGGGTTTCCATGATCATGCGTCAACACTGAGGAGCAAGACGCAATCTGCAAACTTTGACAGTTGCGTCATCAAACTATTTGAGTGTGTTTCTGCTAGTTAATAAAGAGCTCTCGGCTTCATTTAGAACTTGTGGGATGTGATATTTGAAATGTGTCCGTTTTCACAGTCTCGTCTTATTAATTTCCTTCTGTGCAAGCTTCACTGAAATCATAGTTAATACCAAAGATGATTTGGTGTTTCTGACTTGGCTGAAGTTCAGGCGTGATTTGTACTAAAAGCCCGAAAGTCAAAACTATTAATATCTCGGTCCTTGGAGAAATAATTACGAGCTTACCACACGTTGAAATCCACATGCAGGTACGCATTTGTTGTTGTTTTATTGCTTGTTGGTTTTCTGTTAATATAATCGCAACAAAGTGAATATAAGAGCATTAAAGCTTATGCCTGCTGATATGGGCATATAGTCATCCACGCTTACGAACCGTGAGTTATCCAGGAAACATTTGAAACATTTGCATGCGTAAAATGTAACTTCGCAACACATCGTGCGTGTGCTGTCATGCAGCCCCGCACGTACACGTACGTGGATTTCTGTGGGATGCTGCTGCCATGGCTTCAGTGTGCAGTAAGTACAGGTGAGTTGTGCAATGAACTTGAGGAATTACATTATGTCACATGGCAGGCAAGATTTCTACGCTTAGACACGACAGTTGAAATATTGCGTGCAGAAATGATGTACAAGATCAAATCGTACGTCGATTTTCTCCAGTCTTTTTTTCCTATATAGTATTTTTACAGGTTGCGGTATTTGTTTGGTAGAGCTGCGCGCTTTGTGTGGATATGGAGGCTTTTGTTGTGCGTCTTGCCAGGATTTGCAGCTATAAAGGCCTGAATGTTCCATAAGCAGCCGTCTACAAGCCACAGTTATGGAAATGACTGGAGGAGAATATTACGTGGAAATAAACATTTACACTCGACTTTCTTGAGAATAATTATAGTGGAGGATTATTTTAGGAGCGTTTGGACAACCCATTCTAAATTGTAGTTTCACTATTTAATCTATAAAGAAGGAAAAAACACTGAAGTGAATTAGTATTCTATAAACAACGTCAAGCCTTTTACTTATTCTGAACACTTTGCCTGGATATTGGGCTTTTGGATCTAATGTTTAAAAAACCCTGCTGAATGCGGATTAGGTGATTCTTTTTCATTTCTTCGTGCATGTCAGATGGTTTTGTGATTTATTTTCCAACTGACTTCAGATGTGTCTGCTGCTCAGACTCCTGGCGGTCAGACCGTGGACCTCCAATCCTCCTGGAAAGTTCTGGGTCTCCTAATTTACCCTTGACCATGACTATGCAGTCACTTTGACCTTGACATCACAGCAGATTGTGAATAATAAATAGGGGGTGAACACCAATGCTGGCGGTTTGTTTGTAGGCAAACAAGGTGCTATTTCCCTGTCTAGACAGCCGGACTTAATGACATGCCATAAATACATAAAAAGGGGAAGTGCAGCGATATCCTCTGACCTGCGTTTCTGACCATCTCTCAGAGCTTTGCATTAACATTTGGGCTTCTGTTCTTTTGTCTTTTCAAAGCACTTGTTATGCGTGCGTCTGAAACCACCAATGGCTTCATGCACTCCTCATGAGGTGTGTGTTATTGACCACGAAGGACAGGTAGGACTTTTGACGTCTCACACCAACACCAGTAATCCGCAGCAAGCAGCCACACTCTCTACACAGCAAGAGGAAATAATAATACGACGTCGCCCACAATATAACGATTAAAGGTATGGCCTTTTTCTTCCTACTATGGCGGTAGGCCACATGGACTTTGTTTTATGACTTTTTATCTCGCAAAGTTGCTTTATATTAAGAAGACTGAAGTAACTTAGAGGGAATAATGTTGGAATATATGCTGATAAAAGCGGATTTGTGCTTCCTTCTTCCGTGGTCGTTTTTGGACTGATGTGCGCACTGCTGTGATAAAGTTTAGTTAAGAATTTGTATTGTAATTTATTTGTTGTTGTTTTTAGAAGTTAAAAACATCAGATCATTTACTTTATTTTACATTTTGTCGAATCATGTCCAATTGTATTTTAAACCGTAATTTGCTCCATGATGGGACTTAATCTGAACCAAGAGAATTTAACGAAATTAGCAGAATTATTTGTAAAGTATATGTTTTCCAAAGTGGTAGTTTGGTTTTTAATATGACTAATTTAAAGCGTTATACTTTATACTTTAATGAGGTAAATTATTTAAAACATTACATGTTGCATTAGACAAATAACATTATTTAAAAATGCACAGATTTTTGTACAAATGTAGATGGAAATATGCGTGAAGTTAATGTTTGACTTTCTGAAGTAGTAAATGTTAACTTAATAAACACTATACAATTCTGGATTAACGTTTGCCATGCAAATAATAACAGAGTCAGAAAAGCTGTCAGTGTAGTTAGAATTGAAAAGATTTGTAAGTAAAAGTTGTGAGATTGTTCACGGTGTGAAGCTATTCCCTGGGATTTTACTTCGAAAACGTTTGGAAATAGCAGTGAAAAGTGTTGTGGAGTATGTGTGTGTGTGTGTGTGTGGAGGCGTGAAGGCTGCAGGCCGCTGTCAGCTGCTCACACATGAGAAAGGGGGCTGATAACCTCTGGTGGTGACCAGAGGAAAATATCAGGAAGTGCTGCTACACTGACTCCAATTCATCAATGTGGGCGTATAGGAGCTGCTTGCAGTAGCTCTGCTGTTGCGTAAATTCTGGCTCTAATTGTTTCTGTATACTTTATAATACACAAGGGATATGTACTTTATACATTTTAAATATTTGTGAAGAACTTGATAACTGAATTCTTGCGTGTAATGGACTGCAGCAGACCCACAAAGCCTTGTCTGTCCTGTCTGTCACTTGTTTGTTAATAGTACTGTTGTTCACCCAATGTTCTTCTAATGAATACAATCAGTTCATAGAGTTCATCTGCTGCTGTCGTGTTTCCGTTCATCAGATTGTCACATGTTGGTGAATCACAACGGGAGAAAAATAAGATTCACGTTCAGTCTAATAAGTTACAATATATTGGAATTTTTGTGTGTAAGGCTGCAGGAAAATATCCAACACAGCAGCTCCGTGCATGGAAGAAAGAAGTGTTTTTAATTTTTTCTTAATATTGTATAATTTTGTTCCTTCTGATCACCAAATTTGGTGTCAGTTCTACATTTATTGATGATGAAATAATTTTTTTTGCTTGCTGAACAATTTAGACTGTATTTGATTTCTGCGTTTATTAAATATTATACAACACACACACACACACACACACACACACACACACACACACACACACACACACACACACACACACACACACACACACACACACACACTTTACTCTTCTTCACCAAGTACTTGTAAATAATCTGAAATTAATATTGAAATAGTAAAGAAATAAAATTGCGATTGTTAGTTTTTTGTAGGGAAAGCAGGAGTCAGCACTGTGTTATTGTTTTATGTGTTTATTCACACTGACGGTCAAGTTCAAACTTTAGTCACAAATGCCATGACGCATAGGCTCCTCTATAAATGCTGGTTTTTAACTTTAATTTGCACATTTGTGCTTGTTTGATGCTATATTTTGTATGTATGAATTGTTGCACCTTTGAAATACTAACAATATTATATTCAATATTTTCTTACATAGATATGGAACTTTTCACGTGACTTTTATCCAAAGAAATTATTTTTGGTAAGCTTTGTCCGAGTAAATACTGATATTTGCAAAAATCTCCGATGTTGCTGACAACAAATCCTCCCAGATAAACGTCCCCACCTTTGTGGCATCTTTAGACTTCCCTTGACGGTTGGTTTCCCTTGAAGGAAGCTTTAAAGGGGTTGCACACAGGGCTATAACTGTGGCAACCTGCCTGCAGAGAATCAAAGGGAGAAAAGAGGAAGAAAAGCCCTTTGTTTGGACTATTGCCCTGTCTGGACAGGACCAGGGGATTCCAGAAGGCTAATTTCAATATGGAGCAGGCAGTGTACTAGACAGTGACCTTGACAGTGTTGTTTGCGCTTTTCCTACTTCTAGTTTTGCTTTTTTGCTTTTTTAAATTATTATTAAGAGCAGATTTTTCGTTTTGTGAAATCGCTCGGTCTCTAGCTCCTGCTCAGTCTTGGCATCATCTCAGTGAAACAGAGCAGCAGTTGTGTGACTGTCCGACCCGTATCTGCGGTGGATCGGAGGCGTGGAGAGGCGAGGCGAGGAGGCGCAACACATGGCCTCCCTTCTCCGAGGTAAAGCTGCGACTTCAGCCTGCACACCGGCCGCGCCACTTGGCTGTAAACGTCACCGTGACTGTGTTTTTGCTCCTGGCGACTCCTGCAGTGACACCGTGATACCAAAGGCACCGAAATGCTCCACGACGCCAAGGCCTCAGATATGATATTGCATTGATGTTGTGCTGCATTGCGAGACTCACTAACTAGATACAGGAATGTGCAGTGATCTTCTTAGGGGCAGAGAGTGAAACCCCAACGGATCATCAAGTGCTTCTCCAGTTCAAACATTTGATATTTTTTCTTTCTATTTAAGGCCAGAGCCAGGCCCAGTGCCTTTGGGTTAGATGGGATATATGTGGTTGCAAAGTGACGAATGCAGCTATCAAATAACGGCTGACTTGCATATCGTTGCCAAACTAGTGTTTAAATGAATGCTCGTGCTCTCACATAACACTTCACTGGCAATTTTGCAACACGCAGCAGCATTCAGCAAGCATGTGCAAATACTGTAACCCTGCAAGTTTTTATTATTCCTGAAGTCCACTACACTATTACTAATTAATGCCATAGATCATTTTTTAAAGAATTATATAACAGCTGACACATATCTTTAGACTGTATATTTGATTTAATTTGCTGTCATAGGTGATGATTAGTTTAGTTTAAAGATAGCGGCTCAGATTTCGACGCATATTCAAATTAACTTGATTTAAATGAAATCTGGGTGCTGACGGCTCATTTCAGTCTACTAAACATTTTCAAGCCCATTCAGGACTTTCTTCGTCGTAATTCTGTTTTAATTTCTGCTTTTTTTATACGCTTTGATGAAGTATTTGAGTTCAACATCAAGTTCAACCACCGTGACTGTGCGTCTGAACTTGAGCGCAGTGTGCTCGGCGGTAGCCTGCATTTGTTTTCTCCTCCTTTGATTCCAATTTGCCCTCTTTTATGAGTCAAACTATTTGTCCTTGATTCAGTTACACTTTTTTGTTTTAACTGCTCATAATTGTGACATAAGAAGATCCCCCCTGTGCTGGATTATGACAACTTTGGAGATCCATAAATTGATTTCGTGTCTTTTATTGGAGCGCCGGGCGATGGTAACTTTTGAATTTATAAAGGAAAAGTGGGATCATTAAAATTGTTACAATCTTGGTATTAAAAAAAGGAAGTTATTGGCGTTTTAGAATATTCACTTTTTTAAATTTAATGTATTAACTAGTTTGTGAGAGCTGGGCATCAATTGAAAAGCCATAAGTCAGACTGAAAAATATGTTAGAGGATGATGATTGGCTAGTTTGATGACCAGAGATCACATGAGAAATTGTTGAACCAGCTGTTTGCAGAATGCCTGGACCCTGCATGTGTACATAAAGTGGAGAAGCTGCTGCAGTCTGAAGGACTTTCTTGTGTGGAAAACAGAACAGAGGGTGACTATCACCACATATATTTGTTCAGTGTCTTCTCTACTACATCTACAAATCAACTAATTAGTGAGATATAAAACAGAGTGACTCTCAGCTGATTGAATCAGTTAAGTGCCCTCTGATATCTTGTAAAATTCATATAAAAGAATTGTGAGAGGTATAACAATCCCACTAGAGTTTGGCTGCGAACGTTTATTGGAGGATATCTGTTAAAGTTGTTCATGTGAGGTGTACTAGAGAATATTATGTGAAATATACCCTCTTAAAGTAACCTTGTAGAATATCGTCCTCTTTTACAGAGCCAGTGGCTTCAACCTGCTGACCCCGTTACTGTAAATATGAGTAGAGTGCGGCAATGAGCATCAGTCTTTTCTTAAAACAAGCTTGTAAAATTGGGACATCACAGCTTTATGTGACATGGAATTCAACCATAATTTGCTCGAAAACAAGTCGTCATATTGCACCCTCTTCTTCAAGAAAAATAGTTTTCATAAGAAAAGGCGTTTTAAAAACTTTTGCCAGCTTATAAAGACATTAAACGAGGCCATGGACAGTTCCATGTAAAAGGAGAAACAGCCTGAGCTCCTTTCTGGACTCAGCAACGGTTCAAGAGAAGAGAAAACAAGATTCTACATTTTTAATAAAAAGGTTTATAGTATTTTTAAAAACCATATAAACCTCTGTAATACAGAAGTTAATGTTTTGTTTTGTCTGAGATGGACCAAGTGGGTGGTACCGTGTGTAGCAGAAGTTGTCCTGGACACGTGGTTTGGAGATGGCCAATCACGCGCCCCTCCAGGTTTAACTATGTTAAATGTCAGATTGCAATAAACTAGAAGCTGTTGGTCGGGCCCGCGGAAATGGGCGAGCATAATCTCCTTAATCCAGGGTTTGTGGGACCTTTGGTAAACATCCACACTGGAGACACATTTTACTTTCCGAATTTTAGAGCCTCAGGGGGACAACTGGCGGGGCTACCGTCTCTCTCGTACCCGAGAAGGGACAACGTCTGCTCCCTCCCGTGGAATCCTTCGGAGCCGTGCAATGGATACTCTCAGTCCTACTTTAGCAGCACCGTGTCTATTAACCCTCCCTTCAATCGGTCGTGTGAAATTACCAGACCAGAAGATGGTAAATGTTATTACAACAACGGCAGCGGGAACAGGGAGACCTGCTCAGGTGGCAGCAGCCTCAAGCGCGAGGATAGGGCGAGAGACACATCATCATCCCTAACGCCCGACCACGGGATGCACATTGGAATTGGCAGCAGCGCCGCCTTTTCCAAATATGATTACGGGACCGAGCAGCTGGTGCAAGACCCGCCATCCTGTCAGTCAATGGAGTCCGACTCCAGCTCGTCTCTGCTCAACGAGGGCAGCAAGCCTCCATCCAGCGACACACAGACTCTGGTGTCACCGGGAAGCCATTCAAGCAACATAGCCTCAGGCGGAGGTGGGTGCCGTTTTCTTATTTCATTTTATTTTCATCACAAACGCATGTTCAGACGTAATTGTGCATATGGTGTGTATTTGCAGCGCTGCTCCGCCATTAGATCTCGTTATCTTGATGCACAACTTGCAGGCTGGATTAGCCTGCAGGGCAGCTGCTTGGTGCGTAAACGCCGCTAGGGGTTGCCCTAAAATACTCCATGCAGCATGTGGCTGTGTACAGTTACAGATAACCTCGCCAAACCATATTCCCTCACAGCTTCTGAATAAGCAATCAGTTCTGTCGTCACACTTGGAGAGCTTCAGTGAAAGTCTGCCATTCACCTATAAATTGGTGGATTTTGTTTATATGTGCTGTTGCACTCTGTACACAACGAATTAGAGCAGTGATTTAAAGAGGGGGAGTCGCTTTGGTTGACTGCATCGAATAGAGAGAGTTTTTCTTTTTAATGACTCGTAAACAGAATTAATATCTGTCGCTGTGGACTCAAGAGTCATTTAATATGCTCCGAAACTCGCAAATAAGTAGGGGTATTTGCAAGCACGGCTTAATTATCACGTTAATGCTGCTTTAACTGCAACAATAAAACTTCCTGTGACACAAACCGCGGTGGTTTAACTGGTGGTCTCCTTAAAGGAGGGTGAAAAAAAAAATTAAAACAGCACCCAAAAGTGGTCTGGATGTTCTATTAGAAATCAGATAAGTCCGGTTACAGACCAAAACAAATCCAGTTGGGCTGTTTGTGGAGGAAGTGACAGCTTCCAGGGGCGTCAGTTCTCTCAATGTGATATGAAGCAGAAATCCCTCATCTGGGGTTTGGAATAACAACAATCTGCTTTTTCTTAGTGCCTGTATTTACACCATTGCAGACAACTTTAGTAAAACACAGCGCTTTAATATATTAATGTGAATAAACAAAAATAATTCTGTGAATGCTATTCAGCAATGTGCTTAAACGGTATATTGTCTCAGCCTTGTAAAGCTATTATCCCCATTGACAACTGAAGCCCCTGTGGGTTCACCATAACCTTGGAGGTGACCGTGATTTTGCAACTGTGGTGGCTAATCGGTTGCATGCACCCCCCCCCCCCCCCTTTTCCTCCTCCCCCTCCTCTTCACCCCCACACCCTCTCCTCCAGGTGCCCCGTGGTACCCGATGCACACCCGGACCAGAAAGAAGCGCAAACCTTATTCCAAACTTCAGCTGGCTGAGCTGGAAGGTGAATTCATGCTGAACGAGTTCATTACCAGGCAGCGACGGAGGGAGCTCTCGGATCGTCTGAACCTCAGCGACCAACAAGTCAAGATCTGGTTCCAGAACCGCAGGATGAAGAAGAAGAGACTCATGCTGAGGGAGCAAGCTCTGGCCTACTTTTAGATATGCCGCAGAAGGTGAATCGATAGGCAGTAAAAAGAAAAAAAAAAAAAAGCCAAGCCTTCTTCGCTCCCCTAGGTCTTCTTTCAGTGCATGCACTCATCCTCCAATCTCGCAAATATCACAACCTTTTCTTGTATTATTGTTATTTTTATTTTTATTTTTTCAATCAAAGGTGCGGGCGTCAAAAGCCCCCCAACTCACGCCACTATCTGGCATCCAAAGCTGCTCGGTGAGCCTTAATATCTTTGGCATAATCGCACAAGAAACTGTGAGAATGTGTTATTTGTTGTTTTCCTGTCAGGGGATCAATATGCGCCCTTAATGTTCGCCAAGCAGGAATGTGTCTTCAAAGCAACCTCTTTTGGGGATGGCACATCCTGACTACATCCTTTGTTCCCCTTTTAGTCTGAGAAAATAAGGGAGCGGGGCCCAATTCAATAAAATCTCAAAATAGGCCTGAAATAACAGTCTGAAAAGCTGACTGATGCGCAATTTGCGCAATAGTTTGCCAACAGTTTGATTTTAAACAAATCTGTCTTTATGTGTGTGAGAGGAACATCGTTGTTGTCCTCCTCCACAGTTTGTGGGCACGTTCACGGTCACGGGCAGGAGGTCTGAAGTCTGCACGAGGAGACGGAGAAATCAAACCGCAATGTAATCCATATCTTACTTTATGACTACGTATTAGGAAGAGAAAAATGGCAAAGACTTGGTTAATTTACACAAAAGTTTTTAAAGTTTTTTTTTTGTCTTTTTTCATTTTACCTTTCAACTTATCCTAACAAAAAACACTTTATCATATGCATGGGTTGCGTTACTTTAGTTGAGTGAGATCACCGTTGGAAAACGGTTTTGAGCTGCTATTTACAGTCCGTGCGCAGATTTTACAGATTTTAGGTTGACCCTGTCCCACAAGGACACCGCCCAAATTCGCCTCAGTGGTGGGAAATAAGTTTGTATGCCTAACATAGCATATCTGAAACTTGGTGCTCATATTAATAATTTAAAAAAAATAAAAAAATGGACTTTTTAAAATATTTAGGTATTGGCATACATGTGCGCTCCGCAAATGCAGTCCATTATCTGTCACGTACAATGAGTAAGCTATAGCAGTGAAATGTTTGCAGCATGTTATTGATGTGAAATAGCTATAAGTCATGTTCACTTTTTCTCTAAGTGACTTTTTATACTTTTATTGTGCTCAAAAACCAACAAATTAAAAATTGAATACAAACGTCACAACGAATGTATTACTATTATTATTATTATTATTATTATTATTATTATTATTATTATTATTATTATTATTATTATTATTATTATTATTATTATGGAAGGACGGAGGGCCAGTTAGGCTCATTCAATGTACTTGCTCCTTGCAATGTGCTCAGTGTTGTCCCTTTCCTTACCTTGTACTCGTGTATAACTTTGTAAAATGAAATTACCTATGTTAGTATTTGCATCCCACTTGAGGAGCTCTTAACGCTATGTAATAGTGCTTTATGTTATTGATCGTCTTGTACAATATCGCATTCCATATAGCCTATTTGTGATTGTAAGTAAGGGTTTGGGAATGTAGGCCAAAACTATATACTGCCAAGAATGGATTAAAGAAAGAATATGTAAGAAATTTTCACCATTCATGACATTCAAAGAAATCCTGTTTCACTGTAGTAATTGTTTATTATCATTCTTTTATGTCGTCCCATTGCATTCCTTCTTTTGCGCTTGTAAGGATTGCTACGTTGTCTTGTAAAAGTAATAATGATATGAATGTATATGCGTAAGGTCTTCAATAAACAGAATATTGAAACGTTTATTGGTGTTACCTCAGTCTGTTATTGGGTTGCTTCTTAAAAAAAAAAGAACAATCTGGTTTTCATGCGCTCAGACTAGTGGGATTATTTTATTGGACGTGACCCGTAACACAGTTCAAAATATACATGTGTCCACCTCATTGAAATAAAGATCTGAACACTAATGGGACATTTGGAAGCATTTGAGAGGGTGTTTTGTTGGCACATAATTGTACATGCTGTGAAATGTTTTCAATAAGAGCCCACACAGGTTGGTGCTTTATTGTGGCCCCCGCAGATATAAAGGTATATATAGTCTATAGGTGGCTGTGATGACTTCCCCATGCAAAATGGCCGCCAGGTGCATCTTCTAAACCACACTTTATATACACAATATCCCCTCTTTATGGGAACTTTGGACAAATAGACAACTGCGTCCCCTTTTTTAAGTATACATTCTCTTTCACTTTCTCCTCCAAGCTTTGTGGTTTCCCTTGAAGTTCGACCTAATCAATGTCACCGGTATGCCTATAACAGTGCAGCTAAACACGCAATGGCTCTGTAAAGCAGTAATAGGGTTACACCCCAGTGCTCCATATAGGCAGGCCTCTCAGACCGTCGTGTCCCTCTGCAGCCCATCCTCTGGGCCTCAGACACCACACATTTATTCATACAACACAGTTCAGTGATGGATTCTCACCACCAGATCAAAATTATTTAATTTATCCTGCACTCATGCTGTCGTACAAACCCAAAAGGCTCTCCCTACTGGCGGGGAAGTGTAAAGCAATACAGGGCTGAGCAATGTCTTCATATCAGCTGCCTTAAACCAGGCAGGCGTTATTGCGTTTGTCTCAGTCAGATGAAGTGTGTTCCCTGGAAACCGGCATTGCTGTCTCAATGTTGAGATCAGATGTTGCTTTTTCAGTGAACTGTGAATGGCCGCTCCTGCCACCGACCCACACTGAATGGCATTCCCCATTCTCTGCATGCAATATCACTACACACACACACACACACACACACACACACACACACACACACACACACACACACACACACACACACACACACACACACACACACACACACACACACACACACACACACACACACACACACACACACACACACACACACAAATATAGGATGACGTGGAATCATTGCTGAACACACTCCTCGTACTGTCTGATTCACTGCTGTCTTGAACATTGGTCATTTAAAGTGTATCCACGATTTACTGGAGCTGCGTAAATGAGGAGTTGATGCACGCCTGGCTGCAATACATTCTGCTTCGTCTTATGCTGTATTCCTGCTTCTGCAGCCAACATAAGAAGGATATTTATGCCTGTTTTCCCCGAGAGCCTCCCTCCCTGGGTGACTGTGGCTTGAACAACAACAAACAGGATTTCTGTGCGCTCAGCAAAATGTAGCACAATTATTCATGCGTATATAAACAGTATGCACATCTGTGGAAAAAAGATCGTTCTCAGTGAACAGAAAAGGAAAAAGGTGTGTCTTTTCTTTCACTACTCGGTTTGGCAGATATTAAAATTGTGATTTAACTTTTAAGCCAGGTTCCCAAATTATTTCTATTGATTTTAGACAATCATCATGCATATGTCCTGGGGTTTTTTTTCCCTTCGATGTGCGTCAGCTCCAGAGAGATTTGTGATTGACACTGGTTTTATGATTAAGAAAATTGCTTTTCACGTCTGTATATGGAAGGTGATTTTAAATTAATTTTGTATGATATATTCTAAGATTAAGCTAGCAGGAAATCAATCTAAAGAATGTTTAAGTCTTAGAATGAAAAAAAAACAGGGATCGATATTTTGCATTCCTTTTGCGCATGGATAGTAATATTCCTATAAGTCCGGGTGCTTGTTAATAAGAGGAATACTGTGTGCATCACTTTCCAAGTGACGCTTGATACTAACTTAAGTGTACCAATAATTTATTCCTATGGTATCAACTGAAACTATAAAACAATAGCAGAAGATCTTTAATTGCATTCATTGAGTCTGATCATGGAGAGGACGTCGTTCATAACAGTTACAATCTTTTCAGCCATCAAACGCGCTGTTGACCATGAAAGGATATAAACGGAGGTCTTATGTTTGTTTGCTGCCTTGTTAAATTGTTTAGAGGAGAATAACATGCAAAATGCACCACGACGTTCCTGCCTCGCCTCTGCTCTCATTTGTGAATAAACCTTCAAGGTCAGTTATGTTACACACGATGTCCAGAGAACTGAAGGGGAACTGTCCAATAATGCGCTGATGGCATTTAAACACCAACACTTGTAGAAAGTTAATTGGGGGTTCCGGCAGTGTTTGTATGTGCATTTCTGCTTGTAAAATGCGCAAAACAATCTGGAGCTAAGGACATAGAGAGAGAGAGAGAGAGAGAGAGAGAGAGAGAGAGAGAGAGAGAGAGAGAGAGAGAGAGAGAGAGAGAGAGAGAGAGAGAGAGAGAGAGAGAGAGAGAGAGAGAATACATAAGAACCAGGATCCATGATTTGTAACAAACCGCAGTAGATAAATTGTCAGTCAACAAAGGAAATAGTAAAGTGCAAATTTACAGCAACGACAATTTGCATAATTTGTTCATCCAAATGCGTTTTAACTTGGGGAAAATTGGTGTCCGCTTCAGAACAACTCAGCTTTAAGCACCGCATGGCACTGTTTGCTGCTGTGATTAAATGATGCACACATCGGGTTGTATTTGCAGGGTAGTTAGGTGAATCCTGTATAAAACAGTGGGATTGTTTGAGCGGAATAACAGGGCAGGCTGGTCGTTGAACGGTGCCAGACGAATGGGCTGAACATATCATTTTAACTTGAACTTCAAACCAGACTTATTCGTTGATGTCATGTGAGACTTTGTTGTGCAACCCATTTGTCCACATATCTCTAGTTTGCTTTCCTTTTCCATATGTTGAGCCCCCCCCCCCCCCCCCCCCCCCCCCACACACACACACACACACACACTTTTCCTTCAATCAACAAAGCTAAAAATGATCACAACAGCTAATATTAGTTTGTTTTAATTTTTCTTGTTAGCAGTATAATTCAGTAGAAGTAATTTCAAGAAGGATAGAAATGTTACTTGGAAAACAGCTCGAAATGTCAACGTTGCGTTTGTAGACAGCCTAAACATATTTGGCTTTGCAGCTTCTTCTTTTTTTTTTTTCTTTTTTTTTTTTTACAATGGGTCTTTCACTGCTCTTGAGTACTTTTGACTTTGAGACTGGCTAAATCTGTTTATGGCAGCCTGTCTCCGCGTCCCAAAGGTCAGTGAGCTTCACAGTGCCCTTCGCAGAGAACTTGTGTGGCATGTGGTCTGTCCCCCGCCACCCCTCTTCCGTTTATGGTACAAAACTGGCTGGAGAAATAGAAAGCAATGTAATTCCTGCTAAAGTCTGTTTAGTGTGTGTGTGTGTGTGTGTGTGTGTGTGTGTGTGTGTGTGTGTGTGTGTGTGTGTGTGTGTGTGTGTGTGTGTAGTAGGAGTAGGAGTAGTAGTAGTAGTCGTAGTATTATCAGTGCATATGCGTCACCGTGCACCAGTGTTTATGGGTGATATTGCGTTTTTTTGCGTGTTCTAAAAGAGGAGAGTGTTAATGGGATGAAGAGAGAATATGTAGGATGCATAACTTGAAAGATCCATACCGTTTTACTTCTTCCAGAACTGTTATGTATTGATTTTGACATTATTTGAAATGAGTTCTTCTCGTGCTCTGTTTTCCCCCGCTGAAATGTACCGTCTTATCAATTTGTTTTTCAATAGCAGTGCGCTTACAACGACCCTCTAATATGGGCTGTGAGAGTTTCATTGCTGTCTCTGGTAAGCTGGATTTTGCTCCAGTTTTCCCTGGTGGAGAGAAAGAAAGAAAATACTTTTTTTGAATTTATCGAGAGGGAATAGCAAATAAACAACCAGCCTCTTTCATTTTGTTGCTGTTGTTTTTTTGTTTTTTCATCAATTAGGTTACATTTTGTGTTGTATTTCTCTGAGTAATGCGTCATCGTGCGTAATGATGTAAACATTAGCATTATTTAGCACCTGTTAGCAGGACACTGTTTCATCCTATTAACAATTTCAGCGTTTGGTTATTAGTTTATCTTTTGATATCTAAGAAATGCATTTTCTCAATATCTGTGCATTGGAGATAGGCTATGCTATCCAAGCCGACGCATGGGCCTTGACGCACCCACTGAAGGTCAAGTATGCGGCGGAGAGCTGCACAAAAGGTGGTACCTGCTCGACTCAGCTTTACACTCGATGGGCAATCTTGTGTCACCTGTCCAGATTTGGTCAGCGTCAATAAATAGCATATATAGTGTAGTTAAGGCGAACCCAATGTTACTGCCGATTCTTTATGTGCAGGGTGTCTGTGTTTTCGCAGCCAATTGCTCAGAAGAAGTCTATCTGAGACGTCACAGCAAACAGTAGCATGGAGTGTTGCAGCAAGCATTTAAACGATATCTGAGTCTGTAGAGGAAAGCTCGTAGCTTCTATTTTTACCCCCCACATACTCTCTACGGCGGTGCAAAGCCAGCGCAAACAAAAATAATGCATTTTGACCTCCGATGCGCAAACACCTTACCAGTGCGCACTGCTTCTCACTTGATGTGAATATTAAAGTAACTTAACTGTCGCATGAAGAGAAATTTTCATTTGAAAGATGTTTTTAAAAGCATAGCCTTTTTTTTTAAAAAGTTTTCTTCTTATACTAGCTAAGAAGTACAGAGATAAAATTCATTAAATTTAGTCAAGCTTTACCAAATAATTTTAAACATTTCCGACAAACAAAAAAAATCTTGTTTAAAATGTGATGACAAACTGTATTAACTTTTTCTGCGAATGAATACAAGCGACATAAAGACACGCGTAAAGGCCGTGCTATTACGCGTTGTTGTTTTGTTTTTTGTATTTGTTTTCCACTGCGTAATTTGGCAGAAAATGTTATCTATGAAAGTCAATCAGCGTTGAATAATTTTTTTGAAAACATAAAATTATATCTCCTTTGATTTTAAAACACGTGTCAGCAGTTTTAAAAGTATTGACTTTGGATCCGATGTCTCACCTAAAAATATTTTCTTGTGTGTCGGCATGTGACAGGCCGTAGCCTCAAGTAGTTTCTTTCTATAAAACTGCCCTTTATTCAGGATTTTGTTGAATCACATTAACCGTGACGTTAAGAGTCCCTCAAGCAAAATATGAAACACAAGCTTACTTTTAGCCTATCAAGTATTAGCCCCGTTTCTCTTCCCAGGATATCTGAATTTCACATTGAAGCTGAAGCCAGGAGTCTCTATACTGGGCGATTTCTTGTGATGTGAAATCATTTAATATATCTAATAAAAGAAAGTTAACACGTTGTTGTGAAAGCTTTATGTGATGGTGGTTGAAAGTGAAATACACTCTGGAGATTGCTCTAAATGTAACTGCAACACACATCCTTATCTTGTAAGCTATTGTTGCCACCACAAACGCTTTACGCTAAGGTGCATTCACTGAGATCTCAGTAAAAGAAAAACAAGGCGCTTTAGTGTTGCTTGAAACTGTTCGCAGCTCATACAGCCAAGTTTAACTGCCCGACTTACATCCAATTAAACTTATCTAGGCCATGAGGGGACAGTAATATGATTACACAGGCTTCCCACATTTAGCCCTGACTTCAGCGAACTGTGCAGCACTGTCTTGGTGAACTGCGCCTATTGTGTGAGTGTACGTGTGTGTTTGTGAGTGTGTGGGTGTCTGTGTGCGCTTGTGTGTGCGGTGGGTGTTGTATCGTTTGGCACGGGATTTATCGACCCTGAGCCAAAACACTGTAATATTTAGGAGCACCATTTTTGAGACTTCTTCTTAACAAGAGGGTGACGTCCAGGTTTACCATTGTAATTATGGTGCTAGGTAGCAATACATTGCTTAAATTCCTTAGACACAGTCGTAAAGTTATTGTCTCCACAGTGATATTTAGGCGAGGAATGCCAGGACAAGGAGCGGTACAGTGTTACGAGATGATAGCATATCACCACCATGTTGTACATTATGGTTTATGCACGTATTCGTTGTTGAAGTCCCGAGAAAATAGACATAGAAGGGCAGAAGCTCACATACACACCATGTTGCTTGCATGCTCTGCATATGCTTAGGCTGCTCATTTGGTGCAGCCTAATCAAACTTTCCTGGGTCCTACTGCTAGCAGATTTCTGCATGCAGAGAATTATACACATGGTAGCTTAAAACCGTATTCTTTGACTGATGGCCAGGGCGCACCGAGGCGAGAATAGCCAGTGCGTAAACCCTCCGAAAGAGGCTATTGCCAAGTGATGGACGTTGACCGGTCATATTTTGGCACATCATGACAAATACCGCGGCTTAAATGCAGCCAGGAGTGCCATTTCCTATTCGTTTAAACGCCTCAGCCCTGCCTGCCCATACTCAGGTCTTTTCATTTTTCTGCTGTCTTGATCAACAGCCCCTAACTTTTGAGTTTTATGAGTGCATTGCTTATTCATAAGCTCACATTATTTATTTATACCACGGCAATACCCATCATTGAAATTATTATGATGGGGAAATGAATTGACGATATTGTTTTGGACTGTGACTTGTTTCTACCGCTGCAAGCTGAATCAAAAGTTTGTTGAGTTTCATTCATTGCTGGTTTTTTTTTAGAGGATATTACGATCTGATTAATGCTGACATACGGATACATTTTAAAGTCATATATCAGACGCTTGTTAGATCCAATGACAATTATTATGGAGGTGTTTGGGGTTTTATAAAATCAAGTGCAGATGCAAATTGTGCATTTTATTCTTTATTTTTTTGAAAATCAGTATGCCATGCTTAGAAAATTCCCAGCTACATGTACATGTGATAATTATTATAAATATTATTAATATAATTTTTTTTTTTACTGTTTTTGGGGTTGTTGTTTTTTAAGTGAAGGACATGAATGCGTTTGCATGTGTGAAACATGAGTCCACACAGGCCACAGAACAGTATGTTTATATAAATATTTCTGTAGCTGCGGTCGTTGATTTACCCAAAATGACACCAACAGCTTTTGCTTTATTTACTTGTTTGTCATATTGCCCCCTAAAATAATTAATTTAATTAAATTTGGCTTTGGAAACACATCAAAACACGGAAACTCTTACGCATTTAATTTGAGGCATAAATGACTTCCCGTCTTCACAGTCAAACTGAAATGAACGAAATACTTTATAAGCTCCACTTAGGAAAACGGTGCGCTTGTGCTTTTTTTTTTTTTTAAGTTGCTGAATAATCTAGTTACTGAAATCCAAATTCCTCTCTTTCTCTGCTTTAATGGTTTTCTACAGAACAAAGGGATTTAGCCTTACTACAGCCATTCGAAGTTTTATGGTGGACGTAGAGGATTTTAGTGGTCAAATTCAAGTGCTGTGTCTGGGCAGCTGTCTGCTTTCTTTGTACTTGGATGCAGGATGCATCATGTGAGACAACCTTTTGTCTGTAGGGGTAGTAAACAAGCTAATGCCATTGCCACGTCTTCACAAATACCCCTGCAATGGACTGTCTTTTCCAAAGCGAATGTCTGGTGGTGTTGCTTATTTTTTCCTGCTGAGAACCAAGTCACCAACTTTGTTTTGCGATATTGTTAAACAACACAGGTGTCCCATAAGTGACCGTAGCGGGACTGGTGTGTTATTGGAATATCGGGTAATAATTTGAGAGTCAATTGCAACATTTAGGAAGCGAACCACAGTCATAAACAATGGACATCATATTAATTTCACCTTGTGATAGTATCAGTTAGTCTATAAAGATTAGAAAATGGCCCTCAACAGTACAATTAAAACTTTACAATGACGCAGGAAATCACACACAGGCGCATCTTTTCTCCAAACCACTCATTTTATTAGATTTTTTTAAAGTCCGGGGAACATGTCTCTGTCTGTCACCCACAGATAAACGTCGACATTCTGCTAGAAAATAAAATGATCACAGCAGCTCGGGGCATCAGCTGGGACTTATTTAATTTTAGAGGGAAACGTCGGGTACATGCACACATGCTTGGTCACTAGGCCCAGACTGAATAGTTTGCAAATAGCCTGCTGCTAGGGAAACTAATTGTTGCTCTTTTATACACAAAATGTATCCAGAAAGTCTGATTTATTTGTAAACAGAGGCCAAAAACGCATTATAGGACAGCATAAAAATATTTTAAGTGTAGAGCTTGCATTCTAGATAATCTGGGCTGCACCCTCAGTAACTTGTCCAAACTGGCGCAACATGCAAGTATTTTGAAGAGAGCTCGTGTGTATATTTAATACTTTGTGTTTGTGTATTGATGGCACGTTTTCAATGTGGAGGAGAGGCATGATCCAAAGGCTCACTGCAGGAAATCCAGTCCTAGGCTCTTGGATTGCGTGTTTGTCCTCCGTGTACTTTGTCAAAGATTCAAAGTCAAAGGGAATAATGAGAGAGTGTCGTTTACTGTGGCTTGCTCAGGCAACATGCATGCAGTGTACTCTGCATTGCCTAATGGTTTTTACTGTGGCTTGCTCAGGCAACATGCATGCAGTGTACTCTGCATTGCCTAATGGTTGGTTCAAGCTCAACCTTTCAAGGCTATTATAGCCGTCCACGGCCGGTCTTAAGGAGCAATGTTTTTCATTAGGTGAAAGAGAGAGAGCGAGAGAGAGGGAAAAAAACTAAATATTGATGGCGACGAGTTTTATGTTGCATCATTTTAAAGAATATACGCCTGCATTTAGTAATGTCGTGTGCAGCGTGGCTGTGTAGCCACTTATGAATAATAAAAAGGAGGCTCAAATATCGAATATGAAATCCTTATGAACAGACACCCGCATATCCACAGAGTACAGTGTGAAATACCCTGGAGAGAGAGAAAACAGGATTTCTTTAACTTTTGTGTATGGTAAAGCGATGACTGTGCTCATGGGACTGTATCTGAATTGAATTAGATCTAATATTTTCAGCTCTGGTGCCCTATACCTTTCTTTAGCATCGGTACACCAGGTACACATTTTCTTCCAGTTTTAAATCCTATTATTACTATAAGTCCAGTATTCTTATTATAATAATAATAATAATAATAATAATAATAATAATAATAATAATAATAATAATAATCTTACCTGTTAAACTCCATAAGACTATGAAATAAAGAGCAGTGGGAGCCCTGTGCAGTTTGTGCTATGCCTTTTAAGGAGCTGTAGCTGTTCAGCTAGCCTCCCAGCAGCCCATAAACATAAACACACACACTGCACACATCTCTCTAATTGTCATAAGCCAGCAAACAAAAAAAATCTGTTAGTGGTTTTCCAAGTGAGCCTGTAGTGTTTGAAAATTACTCGTTTGAACCTCCTCGATCTTACCTAAAGCCAACCACTCCTACACATCCAACTCTTCCAAATTGATATATGACAATATCTACTTTCGATCACGTGTCTGCGGGGCGACTTAGACGGATTGCGCGTCATCTCGCCTTCCCAAATTTTTCCCTTCTGCTGCAGCTCGTATCCAAAACATCTATCTATAGTACGGAGTACGAGAGAGAGAGAAAGATGTTTAACTCGGTGAATCTGGGCAACTTCTGCTCTCAGACGCGCAAAGACCGGACATCCGAGTTTGGGGACAGGACGGGCTGCGCGTCCAACATCTACCTCCCCAGCTGCACCTACTACGTCCCCGAGTTTTCTGCCGTCTCTTCGTTTCTTCCACAGGCCCCGTCCCGGCAAATCAGCTACCCTTATTCCACAAATCTGTCTCAAGTGCAGCCGGTACGGGAAGTTTCATACGGCTTGGACCCCGCGAGTAAATGGCACCACAGAAGCAATTATGCATCGTGCTACTCGGGAGAGGATCTGGTGCATAGGGACTGTCTTCCACCATCCACCATGACAGAAATGCTTATGAAGAACGAGAGTGTGTACAGCCACCACCATCACCATCACACCCACCCGGGCTCCAATCACCCCTCCACAGGTTTTTACTCCGGCGTGGGGAAGAACAACGTCCTCCCGCAAGGATTCGACCGCTTTTTCGAGACCGCGTACTGCAGCAGCACGGACAATCAGTCAGACAATTGTTTACAAAAGGGCGAGGGGGGGAAGCTGGAAAGCGACTCCCAGCAGCAGCAGCAGCAGCAGCAGCAGCCCACAGCCTCCGTCCCCGGAGCCCCGGAGCAGGAAAAAGACCCAGAAGATGAGGAGGAACATACAAATTCGGGCTCTTGCACTTCTTCCTCCGCAACAACCAAGGACGGCAACGCCAGCAAGAGCAGCCACTCGAGTAGGTATACCGAAGCAGTAAAATGGGGGAAGGTTAAGGGGACTAGCCCGGTGTTTTGTCGGTCAGATTTTATGTGGAGTTTTATAAGCATTCAAAGGATTTTATTATAACCCTACAAAGCTCTTTCTTGCAACGAGAAGAATTTTTACGATGGGAAAGCGCTTTGAAAAAAGGGGGATGTTATACACAGACGCCTCTATGGTGAGAGTCTGTGAAATTTTTAAGAGAGAGCTATTGTGACAAATGTTAACTTTGATCATGAACTTGCGTTGGGCATTTTAAGGGATTTTCTCGTTGGGCTGTCGAGAGTAAAAACCAATTGGGCAGAACATTGCTTTTGGCGTCTTGTGAATTTTCTTTTAGGACTGAGTTTGCCCGCAAAAGACATGCTGGAGAGAGTATTACACACTTTACGGTTAAATGCTATCTATCTATCTATCTATCTATCTATCTATCTATCTATCTATCTATCTATCTATCTATCTATCTATCTATCTATCTATCTATCTATCTATCTATCTATCTATCTATCTATCTATCTATCTATCTATCTATCTATCTATCTATCTATCTATCTATCTATCTATCTATCTATCTATCTATCTATCTATCTATCTATCTATCTATCTATCTATCTATCTATCTATCCATCTTAGATTACAACCGTTTTACTACTAAATAGGTGAATCAGTGTAAAAAGCTCCTCTACAGAAATGCAATTGACATTTTCCCAAAATACGCACAAAAAGCTGAGTTTCACTCATTTTTAAATCTCCTCTGCCTCTTATTGATATCACTGCTAATACTCAGAATAACCTGGAAGCGTCGTTTTAAGGGTTAAATGTGTATTGTTGCGGCACATAGATGATATTGGTGTCCAGCCTCATGGACACTCTTAGCTCAGCCAGGCTAACTGAGATTAGCGGCTCCTCTCTTTTTCTACACACAAAATAAATAATGATAATAATAATAAAATAGTTTGATAAGACATTATAGAGCCACAGAGGTGACCAGGCCATTGCAGAAAAGGCTAGTGACTGCCAAAAGACTGTGTAAATAGTTAGTTTAGCTCCAGAGGAATGTGGCGCACATAATGCGGTGAAATACTTTTGTTGTTGTATATTTATAACAGATAAACACGTACTTAGAGGCCGTAAGTTGATATTATTTACTCCAGACGATTCGGATATTTAACACTCTTTATGGCTGGTTTATCTGATAGCTTCAGCCTCTTCGCGTGATGAATGTGGACTGAAATGTTATCATTAGTAATGCCACTGAGACTGAATTCTGAGCATCTGGCAAATCTATCGCCACCTCAGCAGCAAAGCCTCCTCTGATCCCTCCTTTTTTTTTTTTTTAATGTATACAATATTATTAATTCAGGTAGCATTGTTGCTGTTTCCAGAGACACTCTGATTTATATTTTTATTGTTAATTGTATTCTCTTCTTCAGGCGCTCCACGAACAAGAAAGAAGAGGTGTCCATATTCCAAGTTTCAGATTCGCGAGCTGGAGCGGGAATTCTTCTTTAACGTTTACATCAACAAGGAGAAAAGGCTTCAGCTCTCCCGAATGTTAAACCTCACTGACCGGCAGGTTAAAATCTGGTTTCAAAATAGAAGAATGAAAGAGAAGAAGCTGAGCAGGGATCGCCTCCAGTACTTCTCTGGAAACCCCCTCTTGTGAGGAGCAGAAAGTGTCACGATCTTGGACGGTGGCTTTTCAGGGCCTCCCCCCTCTTATCTCATTGAATTGTAATCGTGGGCATAACCATTTTCTAAAGGAGCCCATATCATCACCAACAGTGCAATGCTGAAGTGGACAGTGGAAGAAAATAGGCCTGCATGGGGGGAAAGTCGCCATTTTCTTGTTGCCCTTCGGGCGGCGATGAGTTTCTATCTGGTCCCCCCCGAAAGGCCCACATGGTTAGAAAAATCATTTATATGCTGTTCTTGAGTATGTCACTCTATTTATCATCATTCTCCATTGTGTTTATTCTACTGTTCATATAGACATATTTGTTGAAAAATCAAAAATGTAACAAAGACAGTTTGAATCCTTATTGCGCGGACAACTTTGAGCTCTTACCCCTCCCCCTGGTCTTTGTATATAGCATATCATTATCTAATTATTTCTCGACCAGAGTACGAACAAGTTAGAAAAAAATACTCCAGGATGCATTTTTTTCGCCATTGAGAACTGTGACGTCCAATCTGTGAAAGTATATCTCCCTCCTGTACAGAGCAGCCTATGCAATGTGCATTCGTGACTGTAAATAGGCGTATGTTGAATTTCCTTTCCCCTCCTATCCCTGCTGCTATTTTTCAGTACACTGCCCATACTACATTTACAGCTTTAACGCCAACACTCGTTAAATTATTTGCTTTAAACATTGGTGCTTTGGATTCCAGAGAGAAGGAACAGATTGTCGGCCTGTGTATCGTTAACATAATACCTATATTAAATAAACACAAACGTATAGGCAAGAAACTTGTACGACTTTGTGCTTTTTGTCCCCAAATGTTACCCCCTGAGCTTGTGTCGGAGTTTTTTTCTTTTTTAAAGGCGCACTGTTTGTTGACGTTTTCCAAAATAGCAACTCCTCATAAAATAAATGTGTGTAGAATCCCAAAAAACTACTGGCCCTCTTACATAACCCGTGTAGACTTTGTGTTGATTGTCAGTGTGTGTGAGGATACACTCATTTGCAGTGGCGGATTGGTGTGTGCGGGCCCACAACTTGTCAGAATTTCTGCTGTTTTGAGGTTGAGCCACCTTGAAAGAACTTGCTTGAATTTTAGCACGCGCGTTAAACGAAGATAGAGGCCAGATCTTAGAAATGTGGAGAAAGAGAGGCGAATGATAACCTCTTTTAGTGCCCACTAAATGGAATCGCCACTCTTGTAGTCTAGACACTGCCATAAAGACAGAGGCACTAAATGGCTATTTTTTTCTCTTAATTGCACCGTCTGTTCAGGGGGAAATGGCGTTCACTTCCGCAGTAAATAGTAAACAAGCAAGACTGGATGTCCAAAGACAAAACTTGCCAGGAGATTTCGACATGAACCCAACTCCGTGTGTCCTGCAACGTCAAACCAACCCCCATCCTCTCGTGCGCTCAGCCACCATGCAATGCCCCTTGGCTTGCATTCTTCTTCTGTGGAATGAGAAAACTAGAACATTCTGAACCTCCCAGCCTTTCCATAGACGAAGGATTATTCGTTAATGTAAGTCATTAATATTTTCAATCACAGCATGTTCTTGAACTGAGCTGGAAAAATTAAAAACTGTGCAATAAATAGACTTATTGGAAATAATCGCCAATTTGTTGGAGCTAACCTTAAATCACTGCCGTTGAGTTATGAATAAATAATTGTTGACTAATTGGACCATGTGTTAAGAGTTATAACAAGAGATAGTGAGGGGAAAGGAAATCGTTATTGCCATTCCCCCTTCTTTCTTTTTTTTTTTTTTTTTTTTTAACCTAAGTGTGTGTGCGCGCGCGCCTTTTGCGAGCGCATGTGTATTTCGTATGTGTTCCCGTGGCCCAACATATGTGCATGATGATTGCACGTGTGCATTAAGTACAATTTATAATTAAATGTAGTCTTTGAACTTCAATAATGTCAAGGCCTTCACCTTTAACCCGCTGCAATAAAGTGGAATCAAGGAGCCTCTTTAGCCCGGAAATGTGTGCAGCGGCGCAATGGGCCAATGAGAATGAGTGGGAACAGAAAGTGGAATGTGTACAGAGACCAACTTTGACCCCTCGCATTAAACTACAGCAGGTAACTTTGCCGGCTTTAGCACGCCCAGTAAATACACTTTATTGTCCTTGTAAAATGTATACGTTTTCACGCATGAGACGCTTTAAAACATGTTGGTATAAACTGTAGGGACCTAGATTTGTATTCTCCACCATGAGGAAAAACGCGTTGGTGTGTGTGGCTGTACCAGTGTAGTCCTACAGGTCGTATTGGGTGTTCTGTGAGTGCGAACAAGACTGTACGTGCGTGGGAGCATGATTCTTGACTTTACAAAGGAGTCCTCATCAAAAAAGAAAAAAAAAAAAAGTCACACCTTGTAATTTTGCTTTGTGTTGCTTTTGCCCCTGATTGTCTGGTTACGGTGTGTTTTGGTTAATTGACGATTATAACAACAACAACAACAACAACAAAAAGTTATTTTACAAGGCAGATTTTAATTATTTTAATTTGCAAAAGAGAAAAAGAGGGAATAGAAGCTGGTTGTGCATGCGAGTGTCCATCGTGTCACTGTAAATATATTTTTCTAAGGAGATACCCTGCATTGTATTTTATCCACAAGGACTGAAATCAGACCTAATCTGCACATGTGAGTGTATTATCAGGAAGGACAAGGGGGCCGATCCCACAAAAGAGAGACGACTCACACCCGGAGATCAAGGCTATAGGAGCCCCCCCTCTCTTGCCACACCCACCAACCTTGGCCCTGGGACGGTGACGTGCGTAATTTGTAGGTTTCTCCCCAACACACAACGTCACTAACAGCGCGCGCTGCAGATGCGCCTGCAAATGTTGTCCATCAACCACACGGGGGCCAGGAGGCTCCAGGCCTCTGTGGCTCTTTAGTTTCCTCTCCGGGATCTTGAAAACGTTTCCTGACGCTGACGCCTCGGTGACAACATGCGGTGTGATTAGAGACATCCTGCGTCCTGACATCCCTGCTCGTGTGCTGTGTGACAGGAGTGCAGTCTGCAGGAAAAGCTCGCTGCTCCTGTCCCCCTCTCAGTCTGGGCTTGTGCACTTGGGTGTTGTGGTGAAAGAAAATGGCGGTGTGTGTGTGTGTGTGTTTTATAAGGATGGGGAGGAGGAGGGAAGAGGGGCTCAGCGTTGCAATGCAAAGGAAAAATGCGTTAACTCAGATATAGACTGTCCTGAGTGATTAATATTATTTTTCTCGTCCTGTAGAACTGCTACAAAACGTGATTCCCATGTATTATCTTTCATAGAATTTACAGAATGAATAAAGAAAATGTCAGTATTCTTTATATAGACTATGTCAGTCCTGAAAAGGTGTATATGCTCAATATATTTTACAAAAATAAACTGTAAATGTAAGGACATAACCTTCTTTATCATCCCAAGTGACAATAAAAACACTCATATAAACCTTATTTTAAAACTGCTTAACTATAAAGCTACTAAAACTGCTATATGGAGGGAAAAAAAACCCTCAAACTTTAAGAGATATTATAGATTTTTATTAGTTTGTTATATTTCCTGTTTCGCTTTTATATTTTCAAGTTAAAATATTTACCAGATAGAATTTGTGACGTTTATTTAAAATTTTAAACTGAAACCTGGAGTATAGCTATTTTTTTTTCTTTGTAAATGCTAATCAGGACATTATAGGCCAGTGAATGGTTTTATACTACAATGTTCTACTTACATCTCAGCACCTAACCTGCTCTATTGGGCCATAAAACCGTCCGTCGCTGTAAAAAAAAAGAAGAAGAAGAAGAAGAAGAGCTCCTGCTATTGTTGCTTTCAACTAATTCTCGGGACAGTTTAATTTAACTAAGCGCATGTGTAGAGTGTAATTTAATCACTTTACTATCATGTATAGAAAGTCCTACGTTCAGTGCGCGAATGCTGCGGTGCGCAGGTTACTCGGTGAGGTGGTCAGTGGTAATAATGTAATGCCGCTGCACTTTGAAAGTGGGTTATCACTTGGTTTTTAATTAAGAACTTACATGATTGTGGCACCATAAATTTGCCGTTGCGCATGGAGTGGACAGCAGCATGAAAGAGGACACAAAGCAGAACCTAAACACATCCAACTGGAAAGATATTTCAAAGTGGCTGCCAGGAGCAAATTAGTTGTGTCGCCCCAGTGGCTGCTGATTAGTACAATAAGGAAACCCGCTACCATGCCGTGTGCCCTGCAGCATTCAGCACCCATACCTGTTTGCATCTTGATAACAGCCTCCAGGTTCGCAATCAATTGGACGGTAATTTAGTGGCTAGTGCTGGCTGAAGTTTAGACAAGTGTAAAGACCGTAGTAATGTGTAAAGAGAGAGAGAGAGAGAGAGAGAGAGAGAGAGAGAGAGAGAGAGAGAGAGAGAGTGTGTGTGTGTGTGTGTGTGTGTGTGTGTGTGTGTGTGTGTGTGTGTGTGTGTGTGTGTGTGTGTGTGTGTGTGTGTGTGTGTGTGTGTGTGTGTGTGTGTGTGTGTGTGTGTGTGTGTTTAATGTTCCCTAAATTACAGCATGGCCATGTGCGAAATTACCTTAGTTTTTCTTGAAAATGGTTGGCAACCGGACAAAGAAAAGTGGGTTTAAGGCATATAGAGAAATCTAATTACGAAATTTGATGGAATAGCTCATTGGGAAACAATGCTGCGCTCTTCATTCCGTGAGAAAACCAGACCTGGATGAAGAAACTACAATTTAGTATCGAAGCAGACAGGTAGCCATGGCCAGCAAAACCTTTCCCCTAATCTCTGAATAGACCTTTTGTTCTTAACACTCAGTGTACGTCATGTAATAACAGAATATGTTTTAATAATCTAGAGAAATAGTGCTATAGCATCTGTTCGCTTCTCTCTAATATAATGTGACTGTTTTCGGCTCAGATCCACTGTCACTATGTTCTCTGCTCATAACCACACACTCATCTTTCTGAGGCACATCTTAGCATCACAACACACTTTATTTTCCCCACGTCCAAAGACGTCGCAGTGCTGTTTCCATGGTTCCAACAGGCCTGTAGCTGCACATTACTGTCCAATCTGTGACACCTAATACGCAGCCCGTCTCACCCCCACACAACACTATGCGTTTTGTTATTGCACCAGGTGTGTGACATCCCAACAAGTTCATTGCTGCCTTTATCATTTCAGGTGCGTGACATTCCCTCGCGTGCAAGTCTGCGAGGTCACGATGCCAGCACGCAATGTTCACTCTACATTTTATCATACATGCACATATTAAAAGAAAGTCAGAGTCATAATTAAACATCAACTCTTTCTTTCACCTTGTACTTGTATAATTTATGTGCGTAACATTTTTGTGCGATAACTTCAATAACCTGCAGGTCAGGTGTGTTTTTCATAAAGCATCTCGTTGCACGTTTGTCAATCACGCGAGTTTGTGAAATAGGATAAGGTGTGCTTTTCAGTGTGACCCCGAGTGAAGCTGAGGCATGTGAAGCTGACTCATCACAGAAATGTGAGCACGGTTTAAACCTGGAATATTTCTGGAATTACGCATTATTTTTCCTCTTGAAAATCAAGTCCAGGGGCAAAGTTACTGAATAGGTTTTCCGAATATTCCATCATTTAGGCAAGATATTCCAGTTTTACGTTGATGTTCCATTTACACTTTTTTTCTCCAAAACTGTGAGGAATGTTGGAAGTGGATGACCAAAAATGACACAAATCACCTGTTAAAATATTTATTCATTTACATTCAGTGGATCAAAAACGCAGATATGTGTCTTGCAGAGAAGCACAACTGTTTAAATTGAAATAAATACACACTTTCGAAGAAATTCAAAGAAAAAAATATGTTGCCCTTGCCTTTGAACGAATCTGACCTGCACACGCAGACAGATAGACGGACGGAAAGGCTCGCGTAAACAAAACAAGACAAAACAAATGCGTAAATAGCAGATGTCAAGCAATGCCACAGCAAACAAGTAATACGTTAAATTTATAATTTTGTTAAACTATTATTTTATCACATTATTTTACATATTGATAAATTCCCAACCAATGTTTGTTCGCTGAAAATTATCCGATGTGCTTCTGTGACCGTGCGTAAAAGTTCTTTGCATTTAGCATGTTGAATCTCTGCAGCCTCATTGGAGATGATGGGGTTGCTTCAAAATTGGAAATTGTCCAAGTAATACACCAAAGATACAAAAAATTAAATAAAACAATCTATGTCTGCATTTGAAATAAATAAATAAACACAATCCGAATTCATTGCATCGGTTTTTGCCTTGTTTTGAAACGTCTGCAGTTTCTGCAGCCGTGTTTTTCTGACTGTTTTTGATTGATTGATTTCAATAAAACCTCCCGACTGCAGCAGCAGACACCAAACACAGAAATTCTAATATTTTTGACCAAACACTACTTTTAGATTAAATAGTTGTTATTCGAAGCTAAATTCACATTATCGACATACACATTTCAACCAAAAACAGATCAAGTCTAGACAATTTTGATTTTGAACGGATAGCCGCTGAGTCGAAGTGTTGTCCTAAAAATGCGTTTTGATCACAGTAAATCTTGTGTGCTACGAGGGATGCACATTTTATTGAATTCACACTCTTACGTCAGGACATTTTAAAGCGGCTTTCACAATCTACACATTGCAGCAGGGTTTGTTTATGTCATTCCTGCTGACTTTATACGAAATATACCTTCTAACACGAGTTAGAAAATTACTGAACACTAGCCTCAATGTCAACGATTATCACAGAAAGAAATTTGAAACGCATCAATGTAAATAAATAGAAGAAAACGTGCGTAATACGCGCAGACCTCGCACGTTTAGAACCGCCTTATTTCACGAATAAGCTCTTCTAGTGTGCACTTATTTTATCAACGAACCTATTTTTAAATCTACAGCACATTTATACAAAATGCAATGCCTGGAAATAATGCCATATAATGCCCTACAATAATTATGTGAACAGTATAAACGAATTGTAGATGCATTGCGCTTAATGCAATTCTTCAAATAATTTTCTTTAACGTCACTGTAACAATCATCCATCGTTTTGCGTACGGATTTCGTGTAGTTTCAGTTTGTTAACGACACTAAAACAGTTAAACAGCCAGGTGCTGTTTTATGAATTAGTCTAGTCTGGTTAACGTTAACTAACTGGTGCCATAAGTGTCCCATTTATTTTAAAATGATTGTGGTGCAACGCTGTATAGCACAGGGGTACAGCGAGAAGAAGCTAGTCCCAGTTCAATAAGAAAAGTGGTTGTAATGTTTCACACATGCGAGTTAAAGATATCACAGTCCTAAGTATTAAATGCAACACGTATTCACATTCCAATCCATTGCACACCATTAATTCGACTATTATGTATTTGACACTCGAGAAAGCAATCTTAATTCCAAAGTTAGACATTAACCTAATGTCTTACCTGCCTAAATCTGTGGCAGCAACAAAGCACATCGCAGAAAACAAACAAGAAGTGAAACAAAAACAACAAAAACGACTTCTTGTCTGAATCCTCGGCTTAACCGCCAAATCATTAAGGGCAAAAAGAAGAAAGTCACAGGATCATTTCAACAGATTTAATTGAAACAATTTGATCCTCTGCTTTAAAATAGAATTTAAAAATGTCCACACAAAAAACAGCCACGTAAGCCCAAATGCCCTAGAAAATCCTTGCCGCAGCAGCAGCCGTCCTTTGTTCTTACTGCTGTGGGCCTACGAGTTTCACCACCATGTGGCCACTGGGTGGCGCTCTTGCTCCATCAAAAAGCCTCCTCAGTTCCCAACTTGACCGCGCTGACGTCACGTCAGTCTGGAGCATCAAGGCCACTTCCAAGCCGCTATTGGTCTGAAACTCACATGACATGTCTCCGAGCATCCATAATTATGTTACTGATATTTTTGCACCCCCTCCAAAAGATGTCAGCATCCCACTGTCCGTATTCTCCTGGAGAAACCCCGTAGTTCAGTCCAGACCAGTGGCACACACCAAAACGAGTTGGCTGCGTGCGTAAAAAAAAAAAAAAAAAAGTCATGTCCGAATAACATAGCGCCCGGTAACTTCCTGATGGATTCCTTAATGGGAGGATCATCTTCTTTCAGGGGTGAGGGTTATTCCAGCAGCCCCGGAATGTACATCCACTCAGCTGCGGAGTACGGATATTCAGTGATGAGAAACATTGGGAAGGCTGGACCATCTCCACTCTCCAAAAGAGACGAGGTTGCTCCGGGAGGTCTGGCGCTCAGCGGCTTCCAGGATGCGTCCTACCTGTCAACACAGCTGGCCACATGGACCCCGGGCTCCAAACCCAGCAGGGACGAGCAACCTGTTGCCCAGTGTTTACAGCCCTGCTCGTTTCCAGCGGGCAGCGTCAAAGAGGAGGCGTTTTGTTGCCTTTATCAGGATGACAGCAATAAGGGGAAGCAGACAACAGAATCGGCCACTTACATCCGGCTGGGGGACAATAGCTGCCGGCCTGAGCAAACCGCCGCCTCGTCCAGCGGCTGTTTCCAGGTGTACGACGGAGAGAGGCCGCAGCAGGACGAGCAGCACTTCCCCTCCGGCTTCTCCCTCACCCACTTGGCGGCATCTGTTGAGTCAGCAGCAAAATCGACAATAAGTTGCAGCACAGCGGCACAGGAGGCAGCGAGAGAGGTTTCAAAGTCAGAGGAGAGTCTGAAGGCCAGGAGTGACAGCTGCTCAGATAACTCGGACGGAGAATTAAAAGGTAGATTACAACTTTACGCCCCCCCCCACCCCCCCCCCCCCCCCCCCCCCCCGCCCGCGCACGCACGCACGCACACACACACACACACACACACACACACACACACACACACACACACACACACACACACACACACACACACACACACACACACACACACACACTCCTCTCCTATCCTCTCATGCCCTCTATGACAATCATGCACATTTCACTGTTAATTCAATGACAAAAGCATAATGTGTAGTCTCTGGAATTATACAGCCTGTGCATTAATAATATTGATTCGTTTTTGGTGTTATCACGGTGATATTTGTGTCATACTGCGGAGCTGAGTCTGATGTGGACATACGGAGCTGTATATGTGCACTTGTGGTGGCCATGGCATTTAACACCTTTCCATTAATGTGAAAATGTGAGATGAACACTTATCATTGAAATAAACACGGTATCTCTCTCTCTCTCCCTCTCTCTCTCTCTCTCTCTCTCTCTCTCTCTCTCTCTCTCTCTCTCTCTCTCTTACACACACACACACACACACACACACACACGCACACACACACACACACACACACACACACACACACACACACACACACACACACACACACACACACACACACACACACACACACACACACACACACACACACACACACACCAAGACGTCACTTAACATTAACTTAAATAAACATAAAATGGTTTTGCTGCAGAGCTGAAACACATCTTGCTACAACGAGCCGGCATTATATAAAAACAAAAACTGCATGGCGATATTTCCAGTTATAATAATATAAAAAGGAAAAACATTTCCAACCGTTCTGGGTCGACGCCACGCTAGTTTCTGATCGACTAGCTGTATTTGGCAATAATAACTTCATGATTTCTGCAGTAATAAATCAAATCTTTAACATTGGCAAGTAAATAAAAGCAAACTGATTTGGGTTTTTTTCGTTAGACGAACGTAGAAAAATATTCCTAAAGAAATGTAATAAGTAATATTAGAACTATTACTACTACTATACTATACTACTATATTCTACAATTACAATGATTACACACGTATTATTCTTATTCTTATTCTTATTCTTATTCTTATTCTTATTCTTATTCTTATTCTTATTCTTATTCTTATTCTTATTCTTATTCTTATTCTTATTCTTATTCTTATTCTTATTCTTATTCTTATTCTTATTCTTATTCTTATTATTAGTAGTAGTATTACTATCAGTATTAGTATTATTATTATTATTATACTGATGCTCATAGCTCAGCTACTGCTACTGCTACTGCTAATTCAATTTTTTTCTTTTGTGTCCATATGAGCTTCCGGTTGTGATTTGTTGCTTCCTGCATGACAACCAACGGGGTTCTTTGGTTTTATTTTTTATTTAATTGGCTAGTGTAGCTATAAGCTGTGTGTGTGTGTGTGTGTGTGTGTGTGTGTGTGTGTGTGTGTGTGTGTGTGTGTGTGTGTGTGTGTGTGTGTGTGTGTGTGTGTGTGTGTGTGTGTGTGTGTGTGTGTGTGTGTGCGTGTGTTTTCTTACTCCCGTATCACTGCATTAAGCGTTTTGGTAATGATTAAAAGTGGGCCACACACTGAGTGTGTTCACATTAAGGTAATTATTACAGTAACCTCCATGTGGCGTGTGTGTGTGTGTGTGTGTGTGTGTGTGTGTGTGTGTGTGTGTGTGTGTGTGTGTGTGTGTGTGTGTGTGTGTGTGTGTGTGTGTGTGTGTGTGTGTGTGTGTGTGTGTGTGTGAGAGAGAGAGAGAGAGAGAGAGAGTAACAGAGGCGTTATTCCCTGGAGTCTGCGAGCTAATCAAGAAATTAACTCAATGTGCAGCAGTGTGACATTTTTCTTTCTCTGCAACCACCAAGATGCTTTTTGTGTTCGTTTTCTTTTTTTTTTATTCGTCTTATTTTTCCTACAACGACAATCACGATGCAGAGACTTCCCTTTGTTTTGCGATGAACTTCCCCAAAATTCATTTGGCTCCGGTGTGCAAAGGTAATAAAATTTAATGGGAGTCTGAGGTCCAACATAGACAAAAGAAGTGCTTACACACCCCACTTTGATTTGATCTAATTATAGTTGTACATCACACAAAAGCAATTTACAAGCAGTAGGAGTTGTAGCAAAATAAGGTGCAATGTTCTGTGTTGTTCATTTGTCCAAGTGAGATGGAGGAGAACACATCCAGGTAATGCTCTTCTTCTCAGCTCCATATATATTTCATGGAAATCGTGATGAATGTTCATTTGAGATTTCAAAAGGGCGTGTACTCAGGATCCACTGTACTGAAGGAGGATAAAAGGCTACTTACGATCATTACACAAAACGACAGTCTGGATTTTTTTCCCTTCTTTTTTTTGGCACGGTGTCTTATTGTTGTGTTTTTCTCGCCTCGATAGATGATTTATCTGTGGAAAAGACGACGGGAAGCTGGTTGAAAGCCAAAAGTGGAAGGAAGAAGCGGTGTCCCTACACAAAGCACCAGACGCTGGAGCTGGAGAAGGAGTTCTTGTTCAACATGTATCTGTCTCGGGAGCGCCGCCTGGAGATCAGTCGGAGTATCAACCTGACCGACAGACAGGTCAAGATCTGGTTCCAAAACAGACGCATGAAGCTCAAGAAGCTCAGCAGGGAGAGCCGGGAAAGAGAGCACAGTGCGATTTACAACTATTCCTGAGCAGATTTTTTTTTTTCAAATATCTATTTATAATACATACACATCTGCACACATTCACACATTTACACACAGACACCCACATCCACGCACAAACACACGACAGGCCCAGTTTAAAGCATGCATATGAGAATCTGTTCTGTAAATGTAAAATCATTTAAACACACACACACACACACACACACACACACACACACACACACACACACACACACACACACACACACACACACACACACACACACACACACACACACACACACACACACACACACACACACACACACACAGAGCGTGGGTTCCAAATTTTAACTATTAAAAACGCTGCCACTCGCAGATAACACTTGAGCTCCAGGTGAAGACTTGCAGCAGCAGTGGAACAGTGGAGTGCTATTATCTCATAATGATAATTATATTACAACATGATCCAGAGGAAAGGAGGAGGCAATCTCAAGCTGTCTATAAATAATAGTGGCATGGAAGCAGTTTCACTTTGCTGGGCTATAATGAATCTTTGCCACTTGTGCGGTTTCTTGGTTGCTGTCTGCTGCTGTGTGGCGTTTACGCGCAGTGCATTGTGCACCAAGCCAGTCTCGTGCACGCACGGGATGAAATTAAGCTATGTCATAGCAAACGATTCCAAAACAATAAAAGGAGGGGGAAATGGAAAGGTATTACCAACTTTGTCCTTCCCCTGGCATAGTGGTGAAAATGAGAGGGAGGGAGAGACACTGCGGATGAGAGAAGGGGATCATGGCAGTTTTAATAGAAGTGAGAGACCATAACGTTGATTTAAATATTATCCAGGTGACCACAGTAAGTCAAGGTCATAAAATTCTAATGTCAGGTTCGCCCTGGAAAGCGTTGGGGGTGGATTTTATGATCTGCAAATATAATGTGCTGCAGCAGTAAAGATGCGTTTAAAGGTGTGTGTGTGTGGAGGAGGGCTAATCCACACAGCAAGAGACTGCAATGTGCAGGATCCAGCCGAGGCGCTGGGCAGGAAGGAGCAGCCGCCTTCACCCCGGATAATGGAGCTTCTTGGGAGCAGGAGATAATGAGAAAGATGGTGGATAAAGGGACAGCGACCGCGTCGGCAGCAGGAACAATAATAACAAGCGTCACGGCAAACACGTGGATATCAAAACGCACCTGGAAGGCGTCTGCGGGGAGCAAGTGAAGGTAGGACCCGATTCTACGTAATATTCTGGTTTCCTGTTGTGGGAAAGTGTGCCACATCTGTCACGGAGACTTGCCTTGACAGCTCAGATGGCACGCATGGCGCACGCCTGCTCCTGTCGATACTTCCTTTGGAAGTTGCTTGGTATCAATCAGCCTGCTGCTGATCACTGTCTTCTTTGTCGCGTCGATATTATTGTCTGCTGCTGCTTATTTTATTTGCATTGTTTCTTGATTCTGACTGACTAATGATTTTTTTGTTTGTATGACAGACTGTTTAACACATGATATGGTGTGCGCCCATGCACAATGCTATTTGTGGGTTAAGATTCGATGAGTGCACAAGGCAAGACATGCGGACTGTCTATGAGAAATGATGAGAAGTAGCCAGATTGCAGCCTCGCTCTGTCTCTGGTGCGTCTTGTGTCGGTACTCGCCTTTTTTCTCTTTGTGCTGGGAAGTGTTAATCCTTTTGCATGCATTGTCCTTTCCATGGATTTTAACCCCTTTTGCGCGAAGCTGAAGCGTGGTTTAGGTAGTTTCATGTTGTTGGGGTTGGCTTCCTGGCTCGGCAACAAGAAACTGCCTTGATTACGTCAGTTCGTCTTCATCAAGGGCACAATTTCCGCTGAATTACCCCCTATAGCCACCCAGGTCCCCGCAAATGGCATTGTAAATGAACTGAACTGCAATACCTTGGACAGAGACGTTTTCTTTCTTTGCTGTTATTTTGTGGTGGGCTGTAAAACCTCCCGAGGCTCTCAGGAGGAGAATAGGTTGTAAACAACATGGGGTAAAGTTTTAGACGCTGTATTGCATCTGTCATCGCTGGCTGTCGGTGTAGGTTTCTGCCTCGGGTTGTTTTATGATCAGTGAGTTGAATTTTGAGCTGTACAGATGGATAGATTTCTGGATCAATGTCACTTGTGTGGATTCGTTAAATTATCTGGCAAATGTGGATCTAAATCAGGGAATTGATGCGTATATACGCATCATGGTCTTCTCTCAGAAACTGTCTGCTCGTGAATGATTGAACGATTTTATTCTTGAATATTACAGAAATATACTTTTCAGCTTGTTGGGCAGTTTCAGCTCTGAGGAGATGCTTCTTTTTGTAACGATGCCTGTATTTAATCATTTTTTTAAATTTTGAGTTTGTGGTCGTTTTCATGAACTTAAGAACACAATGGGAACACTGACAATGACAGCATTTTCATGTTGGTACTTATATTTCTCTCAATGGGAACTGTTTCATTATTTGAATGTAAATGCTCTCTTTCGGTGTATTAAAAGCCAGTTTGTGTATTTTATCGTTTTCTCAGTGAAACGCGTGGGTATTTTCATCTCCTTTGTATTTTCTTCAACCAAACATTATAACAAGAGTAGTTTTTGTTTTGCCCGTTTCGCCATAGTGGAAAACATAGAGAAATGTCAATCTTATTTTGAAGTTACTTTGAGCGCGTACACCAATAATTTAATGTTCTTAATTACTTAAAATTTATAGTGTGTGTGTGAGGAAATTTATTTATATTGGAAACTATCATTACTCGCCAACATATTGACCGTCTCACATGGCCTGAGGCCATAACTTCATTTGTGTCTTCCCTTAAACAGTAAACAATGTTTTTGCTGGTATTAATGAGAATAAAAGATATGTGATTACGGAATTAGGAGTCTAGAAGTCTTGATTTTTATTTTTTTTGCATAAAAGGAATACATTGATCAGTTGCGTTTGGCACAGTCAGCATCCTTTCCCTTATAGCAGAGAGTCAGTCTAGTGTTTGCGCTGGTCTCCATCTCCCCCTGTTTTCTCAGCCCCCTCCTTTAGGCGGCAGGACCGCTGGAAGAGACAGTCTGGAATCCAAAGTCACTTTCATTCAGCTCAGTGAATGAGTGTCTCCCCTGGAATGCATCACGCACAAAGACTTTACAGCGGTGGAAACGGCCCCGAGAGCTGCACAGATTCACCCTAAAACCATATACACATAAAGTCATTTATTTCACTTTGTAGTGCGGCGCACAGGAACTGAAGCCTTTTAGTCCGCCACTTCCTTGGGACAGCTCAGGATGTGTTACTGCCACTGGCATGATCAGACATGAAGCAAATATGCTATCTGCCGGGGGTTTTTTTCTTCTCCCGTCCGTGTCCACATACATGACAGATTTTCTAATCAGATAGAGGAATAGGTTGCGCCTCGGACTTGATTTGTGGCATTTTTTGAAAGCTGTGAGATTAAACTCAGAAGACGAGGAACAACAACTTTTTCATTTTGCCCTCTGAAAGATTTTTTTTTTTTTTTTTTTTTTTTTTTTAACTTTGAAAGCAAAATCACACAGAATTTAAGATTATTTTTTGGGGTCGATTCATATCGTGAGAAAATAGTTAAATCGAGAGGAGTCATCCCGCCGCAGGCTTTTCTTTTATATTTAGAAGATCGTAATTAATTTCACACAGAAATTTGTTCGCCTTTAAAATCTTGACTTTGCAGTTGGAGACATCGTGGTGAGAATGGGCCTGGATATATCGATCAGTAATCATTTTTGGGGATTTATGTTGTTAAACACCAGGTTGTCTTTGAAAAGAAATCTTTGTAATTATTCTGATACAGGTTGGATTTTAAGAGGAAAATAATTTATTATAGGATTAAAAACGCCCTGGATTTATAGTGTGTGGCGGAGACATGAAATCTGAATTTATCTGACTAATAATCTACAGTTTGATGCTTTCTAGCCTCTCAGATTATCAGATTTCTTTGACTCTGTGCTTTGTCCTCTCCACGTTATGAACAACTTGTGATATAAATGTTTCATATTCACACTCTGAGCAGAGATTATTTGATCCATTTGTCTTATTCACTCACACTCACCTAATTTCGAGGGCGTGTTCAGTTTGATATTTCAAGCACACGCGTTTGTGTATTTCAAGGAGAGGTGATTACCTTTGATTATCACTTTTACAAACACGGCAGCTGAGACAAAGTAGCTTCAAACCTGTCATTCGAACGAAATCTGCAAATGTGACCGCAAACGTAAAATAAAGTCATGTTGCAGAGTGTCTCTTAAATCCTGTTTTTAAAATTCGTCCTCATAGCTAAAGTTCAGACTGTGATGGTGGCAGTAAATACAGAGTACTGACTCACGTTTTTTCTTTTTTCTTGTGTCTGCAGGATATAATTTGAGCTTGATTGCCTGTCGAGCTCTTTCCGCCTTATAATTAACCGTAAATGCAGAGAAATACCGTTTGTCATCGTCTTTGTGACATCCATTTATTTTCTCCCCCGTTTTGCCCTTCTGGACATTTTAGTTTTAAAACCAGCTTGTGAGAGAATTTATATTATTCAATACACACACAAACCAAAAAAAGTTAAGGAAAATCCCCAAACTGAAATATGACGACAGAAATAACTGGCAGTGTGTGTGACTTGTGTTGAGGCCGGGCATACACTATTTTGTTTGTCAGGAGACATATTTTTAACTAACTGTGACTCGGGGTCGGGCTTTTGTCTGTCAGTGCAAACACATCTACACAAATGGCCCAACGATAACAACAATAGTGTGTATGGCAAACGCTGACATGCAACCATTAACTTATAGGCCAAAGCTGTGCGTCATGCACGCAATTGAATAACATTTACATCTCTTTTCCTTAATACGTCAATGTAAACGTCCTATTTGAGGCATTGTCGTTGTTGTCATCACAGATGTAATCAGCTATTAAAGATTTAAGGACAAATCCAACGTTGCCCTGCTTTGTACAGGGATGGAAACTCAATATTGATTCAGTGTGGTCTTAGAGAGAGTCATGGTAGAGGGTGTGGTATCTCAAAAAAAGGCTGTAAATCCTTCGGAGACCAAAATGTGATTTTTAGACCACAGAAATTAAATTGGCTTTGCTTTGGACGGGCACTGAGCCCATCCAAGAGCAATCCGGACCAGTCCTCTTCTGTCATTTGTCTCCGTCTGAACTTTCAAGATCCAGCTTACTGTTGCTTTATCGATCTCTTCTCTTAATTTTACACTTTGGTGAGCTTGGAGCACATTTATGTAACGAAAACGTATTTCTTCCGTTTTTGTCAGTGTATCAGTCATTATGATTCCAGATGAAACTGAATGTTATATAAATCACATAAAACATTGAATGGAGTGTAATCTCAGATGCAAAACGACAAATATCGGCACAACAAAGGCATAATTAGAGGAGTGATCTCTTTATTAAAACACTTTGATAAATTCATCAAGAAATAACCATTGTGCTGACTTTTATAGGTGGCGCGCGCATCTCGTGCACAGTCTCGCAAACGCTCTTGCATGCACACATAGGTACAGACTGCAAACAATATTAAAAAATATATATCACGGGATCATTTTAGACATCAACACAACGTAAATAATGCGTCCATACCACGTTATTGTGATAAATGACCACCGTGCGTTCTTTTATTGGACTTTGCGCGCAACGTTTGAAACGTTCACGTACACCTTCAACCTCCAGACAACAACTCCAACAACTCTATTAAAATCCAGTAAATCTAGTAAACTGCTATATTTGTGTAAACACATGGGAAAGTGTTTAAGGGGGCTCGGACTTGCGCATTCATCAGCACTCACCAGGATGCCGTTTGGTGCTATCCGGGTTAAGGTCTGGCGTCTGGCCTTTTAAATTTCATGGTTGAATCTGAACTCAGCAGCCAGAGCTAACATGACACTTCACAATACTGATTACATTTTGCTCTGCAAAGCCCTAACAGTGAATGTGACATCAGACCTCGACCCATGCGAGGTGGGAAATTAATTTCATAGTTTGAATGTCGACTTTAATCTGGGATACGGAGTAACGCCATTTAGTCCCTGTAACTTGGCGATGTGTTCATATCCTCAAAATCCCAACTTTTTGCTTTTTTTTTTGGTTCCTATCGACGCACTACTTTCCTCCGAGCACTTTCGAGCATGGTTTTTGCTCTACTTTATTCCTTTATCAGCTTGAAGTGCTATTTTACATTTTGAAACTGAAGAAATTCAGATTGGGAGTCAATAGTTTTATTTTAGTGTTTTGTGTGTTTGTTTTATCACACAAAACTTACAGTTGCTATCTCTGTGCGTATTACGCGAAACAGTGTCGTTTAGATCTAACCATTTTAAACTTATTAAACTTTTTCACATACCAATTGTTTATGCAGTAAAAATAAAAATTGAAATTTAAGATATGAAAACAGCTAGAATCCATAATGGTGGCGAAAACGTGTCTTAAAATCCAAAAATACAGCACTGTGGATAAATCATAGTTGCGTGCACGTAGGATTAACATCATAGGGACATGTGCAGCATGCAGGATTTTAAAAAGATCCATCAGCTATGCAGTCCTCCTCACCCTCCCTGCACACATGCATTACACTTTCAGTATGTGGTTTGTGTCACACTGTGGTCTAATTGTGTTCCGTGAGACGCTGCTGGGTCTTTTGGTTACTCCTGTTTCATATATTGTGTTATCTGCTGTGTCGATGCATCCCTGCTGGAAAGTTCAGGGTTGTTTCACAGCCCACTAACTGAAAGGCTACTCCAGTATATTGCAGGGCAGAATAGCAAACTCAAGCCATTGGATCCAACGGTAATATTATCCCTGTTATTAAAGCCCTCGTCGAGTTAGTCCCCTTTAACGAACCCTTTTACCTCTTCTCCTGCCTCCAGTCTCATCCTCGGCCTTATGAATTGTTCCACATGCACATAGCGGCAGTGGTGGTGGTTTTATGTTGAGCGAGGAACTCGGATGCAGTCTTATTAACGACACGTTTATGAACAATCAAATGGTCCTCGTTAAAATTTATTGATGGGCATAAAAACATGAACGGTCACTAGCCGAATATAGCCCGCTGTAGTGGGCTGCTTGTCAAGAATTTGAATCCCCTCCTCTTCTATCTCTGCAGATCCCATTTAGGAAATGTTTGGTCTAACCTCGTTAAAACAGTGAGAATTTTATTATTGCTGTGTCCTGCACCCAGGATTTCGGTCCCCTCTCTCCACATGTAGCTGTAAAGGCTTTTCTCTCTATTAAAGTATAAACAGCATGCCACAGGAAGTTATGAAACATCTACTTTATCAAATATAGTGCTGGTTTGATCAAGATAAAACGAGGCGACGATTCGGTAAACACTTTAATGCTGTAACACTATCCATTGAAATAGCATGCGGCTCCGGTGGATTTTGCCAGACAGAGATTGATTACACCATCAAATAGTGCCTTGCATTTGGACGTAATGTGCGCAGGTCTGTGCTGCGCCTGTGGAAGAAAAAGATCCCACACCACCGCCCACAAAATGCAAGTTTTCTTCATAAAGCAACGTCGATGTTTAAGTTACCTTGTTGTGTCCAATAAAAAGAGCGAAAGAGCGCATTCTTTAATCCGATTTATGTGCAATGCGATCCGAGGATAAGTGGCGCATTGATCCACTGTACAATTTTTGTGGGGGTAAATATAATCACGTGTCAGCCAGGCAGCCAATAGCAGCCAGGGAAGCGTTGAGAAATAATTACCTGCCTTGATTGTTCTATGGCTAGATAAAAAAGTACACATACACTCCATATAATAATCGGATGCATGTAAAAGAGTCAGGGAGGCTTCGACATGTCGACCACGGGTCCCATAAGTAATTATTATGTGGACTCCTTGATCAACCATGAAAACGAGGATGTCCTTGCTGCAACTCGGTTCTCGGCGCCCGGTGCGCACCCAGCCGGCCCTCGTCCGACGTCTCTAGTACCGGAGTGCGCCGACTATCCTTCCTGCAGCTTCGCACCCAAGCCTCCCGTCTTCTCCACCTCCTGGGCCCCCGTACACTCCCAGTCATCAGTGGTTTACCATCCATACAGTCACCAACCTCACTTAGGCACAGACTCGAGGTATATGCGGTCATGGCTGGAACCGATATCCGGCGCCGTGCCTTTCCACGGCTACCCGGGGAACAGCAGGCACTACGGGTTGAAGCCCGACGCCTTTCCGGAGCACAGAGCCGCCGAGTGTCTGGGCTCCAGCGGACGGACCTACACGGATTATCTGTACTGCTCATCTACTGACATGCGGGACAAGACGCAGCAGAATCTCCCGTCTCCCGAGTCGGAGCTCCTGGCTTCAGGGAAACATAAAGACGAGAAGCCGGAGCTAGATCCGAGTAAGTTCAAGCTCCTTCCGTCTTTTTACAACCGAGTGGGAGTTTTGTTTTGGGATTGAGCAAAACAAGCTTTTTTTTTTCTTCTTTCTCTCTCAGAGGCATTTTAACAGCCCGCATAACGTGAAATTATAAGATGTTTCATCCTCCCTTTTCAGCTGTGCTGTGAATCGCCTCTGCTGGAGGGGAAGCTTTAGGAACTATAAAAGACAAACGCTACCAGGCTCATATTGGGGCAATAAAACCAGACGGGGCTGTAAACATGGACTCAAACCTACACGAAGACGTTGAATTTGGATGTATGTCGTCTAATGATAAAACTCGCTTAATATTTTCACGTTAACTGACTTATTAATCAATTTTCTTCACTAAATGCCATATGACTTATTTTTACGACTATATTTTTGACCCCGTGCCATTAAAGTCGGCATATCAAACCCTAAAAGCCCATTTTCAAGCATGTTTTTTTTTTTTTTTTCTTTAAATGTAGCCCCGTCTCGTGAGGAACAGTCACAATTTTGGCTGTATTTGATCCCAGTGGGGAAATAATATATGAGTCGCCCACATTAACAGTGGGAAGGTTATGTGCACACCGATATCCTACATATGACAATTTCCTCTCCTTTCTGGGTCCAAAACAAATTCACATGACTCTTCCAGCCAACTTGAGGAATGTAGGGATACACTCGAGGACTTTCACCACGGACCTGTAAAGGCTTGAACCACGGGCCATTTTATGGGCCAATAAAGTGAATAAGCGCATTGAGTATTTTACGACGGTGTTACTCACAAGTTAAGGGGACAAGGAAGCAAATCAGAGGCTTGAATTGTGTAAGACTGAGCTTCTCTTCCTCAAATGTTTACTCCCATGTTGATTTTTTAATAGTCCAGCTTGTGTGTGATGTAGCATTGTTTTTAATTATTGCGCCCCTTGGATAGTCCCCAGAGTCTTTAAATCCAGAGGCTCATTTTCTAAAAAGCACTTGGTATTCTTTCTGTGTTGTTTTCTGCATTTATTATTGCCTTTCTTTTCTTAATTTGCAGATAACCCCGTGGCAAATTGGATACACGCCCGCTCCACAAGGAAGAAGCGGTGTCCTTACACAAAGTACCAGACTCTCGAACTGGAAAAGGAGTTTTTGTTCAATATGTACCTCACACGAGACCGCCGGTACGAGGTGGCGAGGGTGCTCAACCTGACCGAGAGGCAGGTCAAAATCTGGTTTCAGAACCGGCGGATGAAGATGAAGAAAATGAACAAAGAGAAGAACGACAGCAAAGTGCAATAATGTGGACTGTACCGAGAAAACAAACCACAATAAACCACTAAAGTCACATGGACAGCACAGATGTACCAAAACCTTTCCTCCCTCTTCATATATTTATCCCTTTTGTTGGATTTTGTATTTACACTAACTTCTGGACTGTTTAATGCTGGTTTATTATTTTCTAGAGCACATTTATGTGTCCAACGTCTAAAGAAAGAAAAAAACATGGAGGAGAAAAAGACGACTTCAAATGAGATAAATACATTCTGCCTTGTTAATTTGATTATTTTTCCACTTCGATATATCTTTATGTGTTTTTGTAAGAGAAATTAAACAAGCGCAGTTTTGGATACGTGATACTGTCCGAAGAAAGAGAATACTTGAATTCTTTTGAATTTCACAAAAAAACATAATTTATTCCTTTTGTGTTCATTTCTTTTGTACGTTGTTGTGCAGGTGTAGTATTTTGTACAGAAAAACTGAACATCTGCGACCCGACTTGTCCGTCTTGTATTTTTGTGATAGTTGTTTGCTGTATTTGTGCATCTCTCTCTTTTTGAGTGTAGTTTGATTGTAGAGTGTAGATATAGACCTCTGCAAATATAACCATAATCACAAGTGCGTGTATTCTGTGGTCATTGAAAACTTTGTGGACACCGTGTTCTGCGCTCTTCGCGGGGCCTCAAACACACATGCAACAAGAGAGGAAAACTATTCTCTGAATTGAAAAACCGCAGGGAAAATGAATCATCAAATCACTATTGGCTAAGCTACATGTTGCAAACAGATGGATGTCTTTTTTTCCTTGTTTTAATTTGGTAAACAAGTATGCCTCTGCAGCTCTAATATGTTTTTGTTCGATGCGCATTCCTCCAAGTGCAGCTCAGGCCCAAATGAGCTCCACCACTGCAGCTAATGGCGACATCCAAAGCTTTGAAGTTTGCAGCTCATTTCTACTTTTAGCCAAACGACATTGTTTTAGGTTCAGGATTTGTTTTTGTTTAAATTACCATCCCTTTAGTTCGAGGTCCTCCTTAACAGCCATGCAGTTGAGGTTTTTTCATACACGTGAAATAAACACAGTGTGTGTGTGTGTGTGTGTGTGTGTGTGTGTGTGTGTGTGTGTGTGTGTGTGTGTGTGTGTGTGTGTGTGTGTGTGTGTGTGTGTGTGTGTGTGTGTGTGTGTGTGTGTGTGTGTGTGTGTGTGTGTGTTGCCGTGCGAGAGATTACAAAAAAAATTCCATTCCATCGCTGTTTTGAATCTGAGTGGTCTATAACACAATTAGAGAGTTCGCATACTATAATTATTCATTTAAAACCGATCTGGCTCATTTTTAAAGAACCCTCTGTTGTTGAAAGTCAACAAGACTATTTCAAAATATTAGCTGCCAATTTTTTCTTTGTCTTTCCACACTTTCTCTTGAATTCTTCAGAAGTAAGCAGAATCTCTAGACATTTGAGTTTTAGGCGAGAGACAATTTCCCTCGTCTCGCATTTGTTTCCTGGGATCGGCCCTAAATTGCCTTTTTGTGGTGGCAAACAATACAGACAGGATGCTGTAATTTCAAAGCCTAATCCAGTGCATTTCCGCTCAGCTCGGACAAAAATGCCAGTTTTACAGCCCCTGTTGGAGCTCGGCTGTTTGTCTCAAATGCAGACGAACAAAGCAAACTCGACTAACTGGCTAGACGTCTGGGCTAAATTACTTTATGGTTTTAATGGACGGTGGTGGTGGACTCGTTCAAAGGAGAGTCATGCGCACTGTTCAGGGGGATTTTTTGCCTGATGGGCCTGTCGCAGCCCCCCTGCACTTCATCACATCAGTGTGCTATTAGCCTACAATTAGATGGGGGAAAAAAGTCAATAGTTATTGTGCATGAATATGAGTGCCTGCAGAGCCAGCTCATCTCTAATATTACAGTAGGAAGCTGCCATAACAGGAAATAATGCGGCACAGCGGCTGCTTGGAGTGTCCTGCAGTAAAAGACTTCAGAGCAACTTAGTTGTAGACTTTAGAGTCCTGTGCTGCTTTTTGTCGCCTTTATTTAAGGAAAAAGACAGAGAACAGGATACACAGCCGGCAAGGACAAATGGAGGGACCCTTTTAGTCTCCATCGCAGTCGTTCCTGATTGGTGGGTCGACGCAGGCTTAGGTCCGCATCGCAACACTAGAGGACGCTGTTGGTCCATGTTTTGAGCCACATCCCTGGTGTTGAAGGGCTTTTTTTTTTTTTACATCTCTGTGGCTTGGCTGAAAAATGAAGAGTAACCTATCGATGACAAAATGACAGATATGGTCACACACCGCATTTTGTGTAATAGGCCGCAGAGCAACAGTCCGGAATGCGGTGAGCTGGATGTAGTGTTGGGAAGAGTATGTGTGTGAAAACAAGATCATTTGTGCATTTTTTTTTATTGTTGATAAAATACAGAAATGTTTTTAATTAACTTTGTCACTTATATGGCCTGGAAAAAATACCCAATAGGATCAATTTGACGCGCTACCAAGCTGTTTAAAGGATGGTGATTTTATTTTATTTTTTTAATTAGCAATAAATGAAAAAAATATTAAATTAAAATCTATTTCAGGTAGATTTAATCTTCACAAAGGGCATCGAGACGGGGCACATGTACGTGCAATATCATGTATTATGTACCAGATTTTGGAAGATATTATTTAGAAAATGTTTTTGTTATTTACTTAATTTTTGTAATTCGAAATTGTCATTTAAAAAAAATCAACACAGAGAGAGCTCAAATCAGGAAAATAAATAGGCAAAATCCACAATTAAAGAAAACATAGAATTAAAGAAGAGATAAATTCTTATTTATATAAAAAATCTTTTTATTAACATTTTGTTAAAAATGGCATACATTCGCACAATGCATAACAGAATAGCAGCAAAATCATCAAATCCACAACACCACCAATAATAATAATAATAATAATAATAATAATAATAATAATAATAATAATAATAATAATAATAATAATAATAATAATAATAATAAAAATAATAATAATAGTAATAATAATAATAGTAATAACAATAATAATAAATGGCAGAACAAATCGATTAAACGGGAGAACTTCCTGCTTTTTCCCCCTCTCCTTCATCCTTGTCTGTTGTGAAGTCTGTAGCAGCTCAAACTCTCCAAGAAGTGCGCAGCAACAGTGATTGGCAATCTGCATATTTATAGAGTGTGAAAGGTCTATAAATTCGCCCAGTGCGCCTTTCATATTTTACGATGATGTGTATAAAACGTCAGTAACCCCACAAAAACCACACTGGCATATTTGGAGAGAGGGAGAGGGAGAGACCCGAGACGATCGAGCTGGGAATCGTCCGCCCGTTGATTGTAGCTAAACATCCAATGTTAAATTTTATGAACTCCTCCGTGGAGCAGATTTACTGCGTATCCTCATCGGTTTTACGGGGTCAGTTAAGTGGCACCCAGTATTCATAGGTCGTGTTTATATTTGCGAGTGTCGGTGTTTTACAGCGCCTGGCGCAAGTGTGCAGCCTTGGCCTCAACTCGATTACATCGAGGAGGATGTTTTGTCTCAAACTCATTATTTTTACGTGCATGCCTGTCATTCCCCCCAGTCTGCGGTGATTTTCTATGTTTAAATGTTGATTTTTTTTTCTTCTTTTTTCTAATCAAACCTCGGACTTCATGAACCCCTGAAAGGTTCTCTGACCTACTGAAGCACATGAAAGGTCAACTAGTTTCTAGAAACGTCTCGAACCTTTAGGGTGATGAAAAGTAATCTGTTTATAAAGAAGTTTTCCTTTTGCTTTAAACACCTCATAATCCTGTACGTACAGACAACAGACTTCACTATAATTCAGACTTAGTGGAAATGCATCATGCTTCACAGTCTTTATATTTTAAGCATTTCGCAACTTCATTGATCAGCTCGCAGCAAAAGCTTTTGGAGATAAACACAACATTGATCATATTTACAGCCGCTTAGATTGTTGGTTATGATTAGTGAATCTCCTCTCAAGGTGGATATATACGTAGGGCCCACGTCTGACCGGTCATGGAAAGATGAAGGGGTGGGGGGTGGGGGGGTGGAGGGTGGAGGAGAGTGGTGGAGCCTGTGGTGGGGGTGGTTGGGTGGGAAGCTAAAAAAAAAAGGAAAAAGAAAGAAAAGAGCAGCGTCTGTGACTGTGCCGGTCGAGCAAGCCAGCTTCCAGCTAACGCACATCCAAAAAGCACATGCCATGAGCCGGGTTTGAGACTGCAAAAACCCGGGGGGGAACAACACACTCACGACTGCGAGAGAAATCCGATGAGAGGAACGGCTCAGAGAGAGTGAGCTGCCGTAGATTGTCCAAAGGGGCAGCGTTTCTCCTAGTTCCGGTTTGTCTGCCTGTGCGCGCTGCGCGAGTTGGGACCCTAAACAAAAGGCTGCCATCATCCTAAAGGAGATATTCTACTGCGAGAGAGCCCGACTGCTTGATGCTAACCAAACATGAGCTCCTATTTTGTTAACCCTCTTTTTTCTAAATACAAAGGCAGCGAGTCACTGGAGCCAACTTACTACGACTGCAGGTTTCCACAAAGCGTTGCCCGCAGCCACACGCTGGTTTACGGACCCGGAGCAGCCGCACCGGGCTTTCAGCACCCGTCCCATCATGTGCAGGACTTTTTCCACCACGGGACCACGGGGATCTCCAATCCCGGATACCAGCAAAACCCATGCGCTTTGGCTTGCCACGGAGACGCAACGAAATTTTATGGATATGAAGCCCTTCCGAGGCAAACGCTTTATGGTACCCAGCAAGACGCAAGCCTAGCGCAATACCCAGACTGTAAATCGTCGAGCAGCTCTAACCCCGGAGAAGGACAAGGCCACTTAAATCAAAACTCCTCTCCCAGTCTTATGTTTCCCTGGATGAGACCCCACGGTCAGAATAATACAATTATTTCCTATTCTTTCTGTGTTACTTTGTGGCGCGCGCGTGTGTGCGTCAACGTGTGCCTGCCTATGAGTGTGTGTGTGTGTGTGTGTGTGAATTTATGCATGTGTGCTATATATGCCTGAATATACACGAGCGTGTCTCTAAAGTATTTTTTTTTTTAAAGAAAAATGAGAATAAGTGAAGGAACATGATGGGGCACATACAACCTGACGTGCACGCTGCTGTGAGTCTGCAGCACATGTCCATACAGGGCTGAATGGCTGCTTTCAAAAGTGCGTTTTAAACGCCGAATTGCTTTATCACAGCTCATGACACCAGCTCTTTGAAGTCAATTATCGTTCTAGTAAGATATTTCGCAAACTCTAAGCGCACTATACGAGGAGAAGGATGAGCAAGTCACAGTTTCAGATATTGTGGTGTAGCACACACACCAGCAGCATGCAGAGTGACAGGAGGGGTTAGCTGAAACGCAGCACACGATTAACCAGAATCCCGGTTTTAGGAGTTTGGGGGGGTAATTTGACCCACAGGCCCAATGTGGCTCAGGCTCGTACAGCCATAATCATGGGGGCTTTGTAGATATTACCCTCTTCCATTCATGGGTCAGTCTGTTCAGGCTATCAGGCTACATTAACTCCACACAGGTGTAAGCTTCATCTTTTATCTGCACACATGCATATATATCATTATCCTATCCCTATATGTTGTTACAGTGCAGCTTGGTCTCATCCCTCTCTCTCCTCATACATTCCCCTCGCTCTTTTAGTCCTCTGTGTGTATGTATGAGTGAATTATTGAAAATCTCCATCAGGCTTGTACAGGCCCTGTTGCTAGAGAGGAAAGTCAAATTTCTGCACACTTAACAGGACACACTTCACAGGGTATATTGTATTTACAGAAAGTTTGCACAACTATAACAGTGAAATGTATTTTTGTATCAGTATGTGGGTTTTAATTGTATTCACATTTAAAGTATAATTACAGTATTTCTCACCCAGCCCTGAGGAGGTTGCATCCCACAGCCTCTGCAGACAGCATATAGGTGTCAACTGTTAATACTTGGAGGACTATCGTTTACAGATTCCGCACAGTATACATACTGTATGGCTTTGTAGTTAGGACATGTGCAGACTGACTGATGCGACCACTCTGTGGAAATCCAATTTAACCCAGTTTACACTTGGAAGAACGGATTTCCTCTTCTCTTTCTCATTGAGAGTGGCTTTGGCATGTGTGCAGGCTGATTTGACTTTGAGTATGCTCGCTGAGGGAGAAAAAAAAAAAAAAGTAAATGCAGAATACATTTCCAGGAGTGTGAATGTTTTTTTTTTTAATAGGACATCGTGGTCAGTCCAGCTAACCCTTCTGGCTTTATTTCATTCAAGCCCCAGGAAGACGGAATGGGAGGCAAACCTACAGTCGCTACCAAACTCTTGAACTGGAGAAAGAGTTTCTCTTCAACCCTTACCTGACCCGCAAGAGGAGGATCGAGGTGTCCCACGCCCTGAGCCTCACCGAGCGGCAGGTGAAGATTTGGTTTCAGAACAGGAGGATGAAGTGGAAAAAAGAGAACAACAAAGACAAGTTTCCGGGTCAGAGAGGGGAGGCTGAAGCCGAGGCGGAGGAAGAGGGCAACGAGGACGGTGAAGGGGAAGAGGCAGAGGAGAAAGAAGCGGAAGAGAAAGAAGAGACCAAGGAGTGATTTTATGGTCCCTTTTTATGGTTGTATGGCTGAAAAAGAGGAAAAAAAGAGAGGCCCCATAAACAGACGAAGAGTCACAAGGAGGCAGAGAGCGTCAACTTTATGACCACCCTTCCATTTTGTCAAGAGGGAACAGGATTCCCACCAATATTGCTGTCATAAATAGACAAAATTCTCCCTTCTCTCAATTACCCTAACATGATGCGCATTGCCATTTGGATTTCTGTAGAAGCTACACAAACGCTTGTGGCCAATTTATTTCCTTTGATAGAACTATATCGCCCTCGCAAAGAGAGGCTCAATTAAAACGCATGTTAGATGGAAAATGGCTTAGCTATTTTTTACAAATTTGCTTTTATCAATAACTGTATCAAAGCGTAGCCAAATAAGATCAAAACATGACCAATGCCGACCTGTGTTGTAAATAGATTATAGCCTACATTAAAAAAAATAAACAAGTAAATCATTTCAAAGTAGCCTTTCCGAAATTTTAAACGAAATGTAGGCCTATAACTTAGTAGTAAGTGTTCAGCCATCACCGCAGCAGTTACATTGGCGAGCAGCCCATGTATAAACCATACGTTTTATTATTATTATAATTGTTATTGTTACTGTTTTACTCGTTTTCATGTGAATGGCCTAGACAAAGATAGCCATTAGCTCCTCAGACATCTTTTTTCTAGGATTACCAGGGAAATGCAATCGTATGAAATCCTTTGATGCTACCTAAACCTGGGGAAATTGCAATAGAGATTTCTGATTATAGAGATTTCATATGGTTTTAATTTTAAAGTGTTCTATATCGACATTATATTATTAAGTTATGTATGTAGCATTTACCCAATATACAATATACACTTGTTGAAGACAATTTGTCAGTCTTGGGAAGACAATTAGCTCAAAGCCAAGCAAACATTTTTGAGATTGTACCACGGCACTACCTAAACTCAGAGCTTTGCCTTTTGCAGAATTTATATTCCACACTTGTGGCATCGCTCTGATTTGATTGCAAGCTATTTCCCCAACAACTAAAACTGCCTATAACGCACATTTACTGTGTATGATAATACCTGCTACAATTACAACGATTTTAAAAGTACGGGAATTTTTATTTTAATGTGCTGGTGATATAGCGTAGTTGTTTTGCACTGAATATAATCTTTATGTACGTCTTGTTATATATTGATGTTAACAATATGCTCGTTTCCTGGTGTTTCTCCTGTGAAAGACGGAATTGTGTGTCCCCGCCATTGTTGATGTAAAATCACGAATAAACAAGATGGCTCACAATCATTTCTGTTTTTTATTTAATTTTTTATTTTATTGACACGGTTATTACAAACATTATCTCCACCTTCTTCTCCACACGCATTTCAATGATGTGCTAAAAAAACAAGAAAGAAATGAACAGAAAAGAAAAGAAAAGGAGAAAATGACGTGAACTCAGTCTCACTTGGACTGTTGCGTTTTATTCTTTTTCTTAAATATTTTGTATTTTCTGATGAAGCTGCTCAATATGACCGCATATAGTATGACCGTGCGTAATTTTCCACACATGCTCCAAAGAATCCAGGCAGGAAAGATTTTAAATATATGTAGATGTTTTGATGATGCTTTGATTTTCAGCCCCTATATGCGCCTCCACCCTCTCCGCCCTGCGGCAGGAGGGCAGGAAAGCATATTGAATAGCCTCCTGACTAAAGTTTGCCTAATTTAAACTTTCCAAGTTGTTCGATTAAAAAAAACAAACCCGCCAGACATGCGTTTGCAGATGTATCTCTTTACCTTTTAAGGCGAGGCTGCGGATCCCGTTCACAGCATGCCTACTCTCCAAAGCCTGAGTCGTATTTGATTCATCCTCTTAATAAGAAACTTCCTCTCTTCTGGGAGGACACGAAGCTTTTCTTAATGAATCTTGGGATGAATAATGGCTGTTTGAGACGAGATGAACCAACATCTGACGCCTTGTGTTAATAATCAGACTAAGTAATGGCAAAGCATGAGGGAGGCTTTATCTGTCCATACAATGCAAGGTGTTGTGTGAAACTTATGTCCAGACAAACCACCGCGAGGCATCAGGGCGGTGAAATCAGAGCGTATGAGAGGCCAAGTGCAGGTAACACCAAGTGTCTCCTCTTCCTCGGGCCATGCTGATGCAGCTGCAGCTTTTCATTGTGATGCTTGTGAATAAATGGAGACTTTGATCAGGCTGCACAGAAATACTGCAATTCAGACGGTGCGTCCGCATAGGTCGCTGGAAGGGAAGTGAAATAGCAGCACTTGTTCGATCATATGAGCTCATGGAAATCTGATACCTCTTCGAGACATGTAATTTGACCTTCGGTTCCTGCAGATTAAATAGGACTATGATTTTATTTTTTCTTCATTCTAAGGGCAAAAACAGCCTGCACGTCCCTGTATTTCAATATCCTTTAGCAAGTTGTCTCGAATTATAAAGTTACCTCCCAAATAATTAACAGTAAGACAAAGCTCACTAGTCTCTTTGTGTAATTTTAGTGTCAGGAAACTAAATTATTCAGAGCTCCTCGAGCGTCTCGCCAGTCTGTTTTTTTTTTATCCGCTCAGTTCTAAAGTATTTGAAAATGCTGGAGTGATCCATCCGATGGGTTGTGGCATCAGGAGATACTGTGATATCAAATTTCCACCACAGACACAGAAGGAAACAACCATTACTCCAGTGAGTGTTATTTATTATGAAATAAAATTTTAATTGTTTGAAAATTGAGACAATAAAGAAATAATATTATGAAATTTGACCAATCTAACAAGCCTGCAGCTTTTTTTTTTTTTTAAAGATTTTTAAGCACTGTATATTTAATCTATATTTAGATGTAAATGCTGAGAAAAATTATCTAGGAGAAGAACATGTATTCCCCTCGTTGAAAAGCACCACAATGAAGTCTGAGTGGAACAAAACGAGAATACGCACGTATTTGTTTACAAATTCATCTGTAAAAAGGATGATTGCTCTGAATTTCTCTTATATAGATTTTTTTTTCCTCTTAATCTAAAATTTGTTTGACACATATCCAGGCTGATAAAGGCTTATGTGACATTTTTTTTATGGCGTCACTGTCAATAGACTTATTTTTCCTCGATGAAACAATGTTGCGTCTTTTCTTTTCGTGTGTTTATATCTTTTTTTGCGATCGTGTCCCCTTTAGAAAACTCCGGATGTGTCCCCTAGTCGCAGCTCTCCTGGACCCTGGATTGTCCCTTTGTGTGTGTGTACTTTTACCAGAGGGTTGTCACTCCCAATAAAGTTTAGTGTACCTGCTGTAAACTTTATTGGCGGTGTAAAGACGCGGCTCAGATGGGCCTGCATCCTTTGTCTCGGTGTGCCGTGGCTCAGTGTGGAGATCACGGCCTGCAGGGACAGGATGCACCGCTCAGCCAAAGTATGTACCAACAATTTGTTTGCTTACTTGTGTGCAGAAATGTTGTTATATTCACCCAACCGGCTGCGTGTGGAATGAATAACTGACAGGAAGGCCACAGTTCTTCCCCCGTTAGAGATAAAAACCTGCGTGTTGATTTGAAATGAAATGATTCGTCTTCACCTTAAATCATGTTTCGATGTAATATATGTTGATGGTAAAGAAATTCACCTCTAAACCCCTTTGTTGTTGTAAGATGAGCAATTCTTGTTTATATATTGTTGTCTTCCATTGTTGCCGGTCTGCATCAGATATACAATACATGCATGTTGCTTTTCAAGGTTTTCTGTCTGATGTTGTCTGATCTGCAGCTTCAGCCGTGAAAAACAACAAATTTGTCGCCAATTAGTTAAATCTTGCATAATTCTGGTTTTATGTTTGCACCTGAAGCATCTAGTTGATGCTGGATGTGTGTTGAGCAGCCAAACATGACATCTGCTCACTGCCAAGTAAGACACAGGCCCTAATATGGAAGTATAGTTTCGCCTAATTGAAGTTTAATTAGACGTCTCTTCGACTCTCCGCACGTCTCTCATGTCTCCTCTGTCTCCCTCCTCTCTTTCTCCTCCCTCACCCACTTTAATTTCCCTCTACCCGTTTGGCTTGGGTACACCATGGCATTACAGCTTGTCCACCAGGGGAACTGTCATATTTTGACGCATGTCCAATTTGTGACATATTGGAAATTTCAGAGTCGCACTCCATATTGTGTGGTCATTTTTAGCTCTGTGCAATCGAAAAAACGATAGGAAAAGATGGGTGCAAACATTCCTGGTTGTTAAAGGGAGAAATTTACAGCTGAGTAATAAAAGTTTACGACTGAATCCTTCCCGTGATTGGCTGCGGCGAGCCACGTGGCACACGCTCTATGAACATGAACTTTATGCTGTTGTCTATTCTCTGGTCCTTCCCTTGAATCAGCAGCAGACCAAGCTGGGGCGAAGAAACGTCTTTTTTTTCGTTGTTAGAATATGAAATATTTGTTGCACGGTCCTTTCGGGTGCTGCTGCGCGCGATATTCATCCAATATCCGACTTCCTGACAGAGGGATCTTCGGGACAGTCGCCGCCTCTACCAGCCGCTGCCTGCGTTTATCCCCCCCACCGGAGGCAATAAAACCGCGACTGGGGAAGCAAAAGGAGCAAGCAAGCCCAGCAAGAAAAGACTTTTCTCCGGCAAACAGACGCCCTGCCTCTCGGCGGACTGTGACGACGAGCGGCCGGTATGCGGGAGATGCGCTCTGTGTTGATGATCTCCTCTCGCCATCGTGACCCCTCAAGCTGCTGTAGGACCACAGTGACGCTTCAAACTAAAGGAGAAACCTGCTGGGGTAAGATTACACACCTCTCTACGACTCTTTCTCTGTGGTTTTGCTGTTCTGCTGGTGGATCAGCCGGTGCTTGATGAGCTGGGATGATGAATGGCGCAGCAGAGGGAGTTTGTGTGTGTGTGTGTGTGTGATCATGAGAAGTTGAAGGTGTCTGTTCTGTGCTCTGACCTGACCTGTAGCCTGAAAGGCTGCTGCTGATGCCCGGAGCGGTTGTCATTATCCCTGCCTGGCCGCTGAAGCAGCACCTGCGTGGATACTAAACGCTTTAGCCTTCATTAACCCGGCATTTTACTGTTGCTGTGCCAATCTGTTGTAATAAATTGCCTTGTGATAGTAAACTTTCTCATCACTCATAGGCCCTTCTGACCAGGCAGTGACAAATTATTCCCAGAGCTGTCTGATGAGCTCTAATGACGCCTTGTTTCCATACTTGTTGTCACTCGCCACATCCAGTTTGTGCCAAGAGCTTGAATAACATCTAGAAGACATTTCACGAGCGCTTGTCTTTCTGTCTGTCTCACACGCACACGCATACACGCACACTCACATTGCATCTACAGTATGTACACACTGACACAGTGGTAGCTTCCGGCAGTGCCCCCTAGCGACCAAGAAGTGTGGGATGTGGAAGTGGGCGGGTGTTGAGGCTTGTTGTTTATGGCCGATGGTTTTCGGCGGCGGTTCACTGCGGATGTCAGCTGACCCCGTGCTCATACGTCGCTGCCAGCGAGTGACTGCAAGAGCTGACACCGAGGAGTGTTTCCGACTGTCTGATTTGTTATTGTCACTTTGGGGAGCGACAGGTTCGCACTGTTTTATTGTTTCTCTGAAATCCTGCTCTGAAATGATGAAATGCAGTGGCTGCTCTGAGGATATTGCTCTGTGACATAATCACTGACGACAGTATGAGGAGGTGACACGTCATTTTATTTTCACCAAAAGAAAAGAAAATCAATACAAATGTCCCTAATATCCTCCAAACCAGCAGCAGGTACGCCAGGCATTTAATATCAATTCAACATGACTCTATTTCTGAGCGATTACGCAGAATTAATGAATATGGATGATTCTGAACAGCATCAAACACATCAGGTAGTTCCATTTCCCCCGAAAATAAGAAATACAGATTTAAAAGAAGCATATCATAGGAGTAGTAGTAAACCAGCAACATTTGTAACAACGAAAACATTCAACAGGAGGTTTTACAAGAAAGTGTGACAGAAAATATTTTAGTGGGTGTTAATTAAGATGCATGGTTAAAAAGTCTAGGAATGCCTGTGTGTGTGTGTGTGTGTGTGTGTGTGTGTGTGTGTGTGTGTGTGTGTGTGTGTGTGTGTGTGTGTGTGTGTGTGTGTGTGTGTGTGTGTGTGTGTGTGTGTATTCTCTGTCCATTTGAAGTTTTTTGTTTTTTTCCTCCCTGAAGTCAAAGCCCAGCTTGCTCAACCGCCTCCTCCGTGCTTTATTATTGTCCGTGCAGAGACAAAATATTGTTTCTCGTAATAAAGTGATTTCGTGTGTTTCCGTCTCCTGCTGAAGCTCAGCACTCCCGCGGTTCAATCCCGTAAACTACAATTATTGGAAAAGCGTCGTTGCGCAAGCCTTTAAAGTCTTTTAACCTACTGTTACACACGATGTTTGCTTTTTCCCTTATGAAACATTGCTGTTGCAATGGCTCGTGTCCTCTGCTGCCCAACGCCATGCCTGCAGAGAGGGAGAGAGACAGAGAGAGTGTGTTTAATAGATGCCATTTGGGCCGTAAGGTAAATCTTTGTTTAAAATAAGAGGGGAAAACCACAGTCCATTGTTTTGCCCTGCAGTGTTTTTTAAATCCAGAGATAGGTCCGCATAAAACTCCATGAAGTCATGAATCTGTCCGCATCACCACATTTAGAACCTCACTTACAAATCCCGACAGGGCAAAAATTTTGCCTTCTAATGGTCATAATTTATGATGTGTGGATCAACATGCGCTCATTGGGCAACAGCTTCCTGAGTGCTTAACGAGCATAAAGTCGAACACTTCCGGACATTAATTGGGCTAGCCAGCGATGGTAAAGTGCTTATAGAGGGCTTTACATTGTTAGTATGTGAATTACTCCTTATTAGTAAGGTTAGAAGCGGGGGAGAGAGAGGGGGCAAAAATGCATCGTGGACTGACCAGACTTTCCCTCCCTCGCTTGTTTTTAATCATGGTTGATAATGTTGAAATTTTTTTTAAGGTCTCATATACGTAATAGAGAGTAATGTAGTAACGTTAGATACTTGAATGCCATCAGCTGAAGGAAAGTGGGCTATATTTTCGTGGATGGGCCCTGTTGTGCTGCAGGGGAGCAAGATAAGGCCCTGCGCACAGGAGTGCACATTTAAAAACACTTCATAATAATAATAATAATAATAATAATAATAATAATAATAATAATAATAATAATAATAATAATAATAATAATAATAATAATAATAATACGATGTGTCGTTCGACATTATAATGTATAATCCTCGATAACTAGGCTCCAACTCAAAAGCATTTTCCATGCATTTGACGCAAACTAATAATTCGAATGGTTAGTAGCTCTTGCGCGTTTATTAATTTTTTTTTTTTCTTTTCTGTCGTCTGAAATCTTCCTCACTCTTCCATTCATCCCTGGTCATAATGTCCTTTGAAAAACGTGGACCAAACGGCTTCTCCCATCAAAAGCCGCGCATGTGATTTGCCTCACGGGCCGCAATAAAACACTAAAACACGAAGGAAAGAATGACCTTTCCAATTCTGCACACTGACACAAGCTCTGCTGCATTCCAGCCTCCCCAGTCCAAACTGTGCAGCCCTTATTTACAACCGAGACTTTAGTGTGTGTGTGTGTGTGTGTGTGTGTGTGTGTGTGTGTGTGTGTGTGTGTGTGTGTGTATGTGTGTGTGTGTGTGTGTGTGTGTGTGTGTGTGTGTGTGTGTGTGTGTGTGTGTGTGTGTGTGAACAACAAAAATCAATGTTTTCAAAATAATTCTAATATGTAGGTTAGTGTGTAAAGTCTAGAAAAAAAAACCTCTAGAAAAAAGTTTGAATACATTTCACCACGTTGTTCATAAAGGATAAAATATTAACTGTGACGACCAGAAATTATTGAAATGACAAAAAAAGCTTTCATAATTTCAAAACACACGGTGTAAAATCAAGACAAATTCCCACCAAGCGAAGAAAAAATATCAATACGTCACAATGTTAAAGGTAAAATTAAAAAGTTGTAAATTAACTTTTCGAAATCTCATTGAAAAATAAAAATCCACTGGCTGATTTTACGCAGAACTGACGGAGGATTTTCATCCCGGTCCAAACTGCGTGTTCGTGTCTTGCCCGATCATCAACTCATATCTGATTTCAAAGTTTAAAAATGAGGAAAAAGCCTCCCGGGACACCAATATGAGGACGCTGCTATGTCCAACTTTAGCGCTTTTTTTATTCGCCTGAAATCTGCGCTGCATGCGCCGATGTCACATATGGCCCCGAATAGGTGAAGGGAAACTTTTATTGCACCAGCTACTTCCTTCTCTTTGTTCTTGTCTCTTTTATGGGCTATTCAGGATCCCAAACAACAGACCAAACAGTGTTGCACGTTTAGGCTGCACGTATTCACTCTGTTGAAGGAATCAATGAGGTGAACCAATAGGCGGCTGTAGCCAGAGCGACTGAAGCAGACATTTTCAATAGCTTTATTGATTACTATATTGGTATCTATTATGACTCGGTTGCAAAACGCCGGGATAATGTGAATTATCGTAACAAGCGCATTTATGGAGTTGTATTTTTCATGCATTTTAAGACTTCCGAGAATTCAAAAAAAGTGCGCTCATGTGTCTTGTAAGAAGTAATTTAATAATATTGAATGCAGGAAAATTAAACAGAAGTGGCTGTTTATTAAAATTTGCATTCAGCAGACAGGATTTTCTTTTTCAAGATTTGAGCAAAAAACATCAAAAGTAATTTCTAAGACCCATCATTTGCTGCTGAGATAATTATCGGTTCCTGTTTCCTCTGTGTGTGTGTGTGTCAGAGGAATGTTGAAGTATGATGAGGACAAGAAAAAACCAGTGGAACATCTGCATAAGCATTTTTTACGCGTAAAAAAATGAAGACGAGTGTGCTACTCAGTGTGAAGAGTTAGAGAGACTATACCTGACAACTATGGACACTGCTGGCCTGTGGATGACTTTGTCTGACGGGTATTTGTTCTGGACAGCCGCATAACAGATTAGAATTTTCAAGATGGTGGTAGAAATCATCTTCTCAGACGCAGTTGATCGGCTCTATACCTGTCCCCGAGATCATCACCTCCTCCCTGCTTTTCCCTTCTCTTTTTTTGTATTAACCTCCACATGCTGTGCACTGCTTTCATTTTCTGAGCCTGTGAGATTGGTGCCTGTGTTGCAAAAGGCTTTGCTGCAGAGATAGTTGTTGGTGTGCTGGGGAACGTCACTTGTTTTATTGCCCTCACAGAAGAGAGACCATAAACGCATTCTTACCACCTACACCCTCCCCCCCCCCCTATAGTCCAGTGCAAAAAGCATGGAAATTGCTCACATGCCCAGATAATTCATGCACAAAGGAAACATTAACGGTATTTTGAAAACCCATTGACGTGGCTGAAATAAACAATAAATGACAATATTCATTTCAGTCCTCATATAAATGAAGGCGTGGGGCGAGTGTAGCCTATATCTCTGCAGTGGTGTTGTGGAATTAAAAGAAAAAAACTGAGTAGTACACACACACACACACACACACACACACACACACACACACACACACACACACACACACACACACACACACAAAACAACTTAGTATCCCACTTAGGGTTTTTCATTGCACCCTTGTAAACAGACCTAATAGTGTTTCTTTTGAATTGCACCATTTAAGACTGATTTAGTCTTGATTTCTTGTCTTTTTTATTCAATATTCATCCTCTCCCCCCCTGGATGTGATGACTGTACTGACTGCTATCAGCTCCCCTTTAGCTCCGTGCTGTCTCCTTTAAACGCCACATGCTCCTTAAAGTTCAATCCAAAAAAGAAAAAAAAAAAACTTCTTCTCATCCAGCACAGGCTGTGTAGTGAACCCCTCCAAGTCTACGTTGTGTTTATCGGCATTTAGCACTAATGTTCAAGCTCTGAGCTAAAAGCTACAGTTTCCCCTCAACTCCTGCCTCTCAATTGGTGGAGAACGGTCAGCTGACATTGTCATATTGTCTCTCACCGAGCCAAGCCTCGGCTATAACACTCGGGTTTGTGCGTCTTAACCGGAGATTGGAAATTAATAATATTGAATCCTCAAAGTAGCACCACGTCCACTTAGAGAAGCAAAAAGTCGAGGGGGAAAAAAAGAAGACCTTGGAGAAAGGTGTGGTTGGTTGACACAGACGGGAAGGAAGATTTACTGAGAAGGAGATTGAAAAGAGACCGATAAAGAAGTGGGGAGAGTTGGAGAGAGGGTTACAAAGCAAGGTATGAATTCTTATTTCGCAAACCCGTCGCTCTCCTGCCATTTATCGGGTGGTCAAGACGTTTTGCCTAACGTCCCCCTGAACTCCACCACCTATGACACAGTCAGACATTTTTCGTCGTACGGTGCCGCTGTGACCCAGAATCGGATATATGCACCTTTCTACTCCCCTCAAGATAATGTCGTGTTTGGGTCTGGCAGGGCACAGTACGAGTATGGATCAAACGTATTTCTTCAAGACAAGGACGTGCTGCCCAGCTGCAGGCAAACAAACATGGGACTCAATACACAAAGCCACATTGCTCAAGAGTACAGTCTGGATCAAGGAAGAGCAGGAGCCCAGGACCAGAAAAGTAACATCCCGATCTACCCGTGGATGCAGCGAATGAACTCACACAGCGGTGAGTTTTACTACGACAAATAAATTAAGGAAACGGGCCAGTTTTACGATATGTCTTACCAAGAGAGTAAGTTACTTTTTATGGCCCCATAAAACATTACTGTATCCCCTCGACTTGTAGATGGGCCTTTACATGTGCAAACAAACAGCTTTCATTTTAAGAATGATATAGTGGCCATAATCAGTAGCGTGAGACCGAGAGGATACATTTACTTTCATAATTTTTTTATGTAATAAAGCAAAGATGCCCTTCGAGATGGGACCTGCCTAACAGCTAAAATGTGTTTATTTTTGCTTTGATTTAGACTGAATTTATTAATCCAGCAATGAGATCAGACGCTTTAAATGCTTTGAAGTAAAAATAAAAAACCTCCACACGTCAAGCTTTTATATTCGTCTTTAATGTGAAATGTGTGACTTCGCGCTGAAATGGGTGACTTTACTTTGTATCCCAGCAGGAGTGGGCTACGGGACAGACCGGCGCAGAGGACGTCAGATATACTCTCGTTACCAAACACTCGAGCTGGAGAAGGAATTTCATTTCAACCGCTACTTGACCAGGCGCAGACGCATCGAGATCGCGAACGCGCTTTGTTTAACGGAGCGGCAGATCAAAATCTGGTTTCAAAACCGACGCATGAAATGGAAGAAAGAGAGCAACCTGACCTCCACGGTAACTGGAAGTGAACAGACAGGAGCCTCTCAGGAGGAGGAAGGCAGTGGCGCAATACAAGAAGCGAAGGATGAGGACAAGAAGAAAGAATAATGGAAAAGAAGTGTGGGGGAATTAAAAAAAAACAACACCTGATGACCATTAAAACCCAACATAACTACCTAAAATCTATATGGACTTGAGAGCGGCTTCACTGCATGATGGCTACCCCGCAGCTCTCCCACTTTTATCTCATGATGACCACAGGAGTGTTGAGCCTTAGAGATCCAGATTATTTCAGTCACAGTAATTGTCCCTGTGACATTTGAAGCATTGATTTTTTTTATTTTATTTTATTGCGATGTCACACTTGTATTGTGCGAATAAAAAGAAGTATTAATTTCTACCTTGTATCCCATGCCAGGAAATCTATGTATTCAAACCCCCATACACCCCATCCATCACTGTGAACTCTTTGATCACCCCACCAAATACAGTGTTGGTCTGACTAAACTCATTATTGTACATGCACATTCCACGGAAGGAAAAGGAGCGGGCGGACACTTGATCACATTATAATCCAGTACTTGAATAGTCCGCAGGAACAAAACAAAACAAAACAAAACAAAAAAAAAATGCCCTGTATTGTCTCGGAAGTTGCACGGATAGTCTCCAGTTCACACACAAGCAGAAATGCAATGTCTGTATATAATACAAGTATCAGTATATTACGTAAAACCAGTTAAAAAGAAAAAGAAAAACCTTCTTGTGCATTTAGCCGCTTTGATATCGCTGCATAAATTGCGCTTAGCCCCCCTTTTTTGATCATTTGACTCAATATAGGCTTTTCTTGTGAAATGGATTTGTACACTAGTAATTCTTCACTTTTGTTTGAGAGTTACCAGTTCATGTTTTGTCATAATTGTGTATCATGGAATAAAATATTTGTAAAACTTTATTCTTCGCCTTGTGGTTTTTAAGGAACAACATTGCACTTTCAGTTGACTGCACCAATCCACGCTTCACCAATACGCACCAAACTCAGCAAGATACGAAGTGCTAGGAGTTTGACATTACTTTATAATTTCATCATGACCTTTTGGAGGCTGGTAAGGTAATCGGGGGACAAATTGGCGGCTTATGGGATTCTTAAGTACATTTTGACCTCTTAATTATTGACTTTTGGACTTTCCAATTACCATTTTAGAAACACGGGAATGAGCCATTGTCCTGTGTTGAGTTCCGGTACTATAACGTTCATGTAGTGGTGTTACTAGAATACTAGAACACACACTCACCGCGATATTTAAGTTTTACATCCATACGCGTCATGTGCGTAAAATTGTTGGCACCAAGTGAGCGATGTATTTTATTATTATTATTATTTATTATTATTATTATTATTATTATTATTATTATTATTATTATTATTATTATTATTATTATTATTATTATTGGGGATTAGTGGTGGACTGGTGGGCGCGCTGGGGGCAGAGAGCTCTGACCGCTCCTGACCGTCTTGCCCCATACCAGACACCAGATGACGCTCTTGTCTTACTGTCCTGCCCTTTTTGCGCTAAAGAACCCTGCCTGGTCCTCCTCAACCAACAGCTCAAAGTTTACCGGACACGTTTCTGCTATTCATCAATATCCCCATTGAGTATCAAAGCCAATTTATGACTGGCCAACATGTGCACGTGATCCCATACAAATACCCCATATTTGGGCAGCGCACGTCGGATCAAGAATTTAAAAAAAAAAAGATACCAAAGCCTACTCCACCTATAAATCCTGGATTATTTTTTTTAGGGCAAGACAGCTCTGAATTTTCCAAAAGCGGCAACAAAGAAAAGCAATGACCAACAAAAACAAGGAAATAGCCGCAACTTACATCCCGCAAGCCTGTCTAGTTTGAAAAGACTCGCCGGTTGTTCAAAATGAGCTCATATGTTGACAGCTCCAGTCTCAGGCAAACAAGCGAGACAACTTCTCCTAACACTATGTTTAGTTTCGATCTCTCCGGGCGCAGATCCAGCCCGTTTGAGGGGGTTAATGTGAACGGGATATTCTCTTGTCCCGTCCCCACGACGTCCGTGGAACGGGAGGAGATGAAAACTAGCCTGCGTGGCGGCGCGGATTCTCCTCTACCAGGACCACAGATCACCATGGTCTCCACCAGCTCGTCCGTGGACGCAGGCGGGTTCAACTACGGCGGCAGCAAGCTTCTGGGACGAGGGGCGGACAGGGACCCGGAGAGGACCGCCATATCCGGCGGCAACAAGAGCCAAGAGCGCGACAGAACGGCGGATAACGCGCAGTCGGTGAAACGAAACACAAACGCGAACCAGCGTCAGGAAAGTGAGCAGCGGCCACAGATCTATCCATGGATGACAAAACTGCACATGAGCCACGGTAAAGTTTGCCTATTTTTCTGAAAGTGCGACTAGGATGCTTTCCCTTATTCACTCTTAACGTGGCTACACTTCTTTTCGCTCGTTGCAGTGTCCCTCTTGAGTTTTATAGGCCAAACGCAGGAAATAATAAAAACTCGCGGTCATAAATTTTATGACAAAGGCATCCATTGCTCGTAAACCTGCTCTGTTACGGTGAAGAGGTGATCTGTGGGGTGATTTATGGCGGTATAATTGGATAAGAGAACAAAACTGTGATAAAACTATGAAATAATATTACAAATGCTGCCCTAAGTATTGTTTTTTTGCCTTGTTTCGTTTATAGTGTTAGTCAAAGCTACATGTTTTACATCCTCAGACTGGCTGTCAGGGAGAAGCTTTAGCCTTAAATTGAACTCTGGGAAACACCAATGCCCTGACCCAATCGTGAACTTTTCACCTCTAAAAGATTTGAATAGGCATGTTCCTTCCCCATGCCTTGAAACCACTGGATGATTCTTTAAGCTGTTGGGTGGACAGTGGACACATTTTCCGTATGAAAAAAATAAAAATACTGTTTTGTGCTCCTCCACATGCACACAGCAGGGATGCTGAATTTATTTTATTCGCACAACTCAGGCCTGTTGCTTTACTGAGCAAACCTGCGCCTGCAACGTTTATAAGAGGTGAATTTATCTGGAAAACATCGCTTTCTGTTTTTTAATCCCTCTGCTTATGATTGCACATATCTGTTTTTCCTCCCATGATATTAGGCCGCGGCCAGTGTTTACAGGGAGGCCCACGTATTACTTACATCAGGTCTCCTATTTTACAATAAAATAAGATTTATATAAATCACTTTGTGTGTTTAGTGCGAAAGTACGAAGTCCCTTTTTTCTGTCCACTGAATTTATTTATAGGATGTAGTTAACCATCCTTATCAGCGTGGCATAAATTTTTATTGCACAAATCCACAGTAAGTGATGTCAGGTTAAATTAGGTTGTATAAAAATATTTGATCTTTTAGAGGGGTGTAAAACGGGTTTTAAATTATCAGAAGTTTTTTGTCTGCAGTGCGTCTTTTATGGCTATCTGATCTTCTTCTAATGCAATTTCATGAGCATTTTATTTATTTATTTTTTATTTTTTTATCTATCACCATGCTGCTGCTGAAAGCTAACTTATTTTAATACCACTTCAGAATCGGAGGGTAAGCGGTCCAGGACCAGTTACACCCGCTACCAGACTCTGGAGCTGGAGAAAGAGTTTCACTTCAACCGGTACCTGAGCCGCCGCAGGCGCATAGAGATCGCCCACACTCTGTGTCTAAATGAGAGGCAGATCAAAATCTGGTTCCAGAACAGACGAATGAAGTGGAAGAAGGACTCAAAGATCAAAGTGAAGGAATAAAAGTGCACCAGTGAAGCGGTGTGCACCTTGTTTTTTTTTTTTTTTTTCCTTTCCTCTTCTTTCTTCAAGCTCCACATATACTGCACAATGCTGGAGTGCCGCCTGACCTTCGGATGAACTGCTACGAGCAATGACATCATGACACCGCTCCGTGCGCTTCATCACCAATTATGTGTCACTCGCTGCAGTTTGGGACCTAATGTATTGAATATCACTCACTTTGATCAATCGGTTTACATTTCTAAATTAATTTGCTGCCCATGCGATGATAACCTCACTTTACTGCACGGGGGGAACAAGAGGTTGAGGGGAGCCGCGTCCTGCACGCTGCAAAGCTCTGCACAATACTAATTAGGATAAGAGTATAGGCAACAGCCTGCATCCTTTTAAACTCTTCATGGACGTGTAATAATAATTTAAAGAAAAAAATCAGTGGATCAAATAATGGCAAAGAAATAAATGGATTTGAAATCACCATCGTTTCTTTTTGGAACTTGTTGCAGGTGTGTTGTTGAATGTGTGATGTCTCTGTGGCTGGATCTCTGTGAAGGCGTCATTCATGTTGTCTGTCATAATCCTGTGAATCTCAACCATTATGTACAACTCAGTGACTGTGTGTGATATTGCTGTAAATGTGCAATTAAAGTATTTCTCTCGCCCCTTTGTAAACTTCTAAGGTGCCTGGTTAACACAGAGGCCTAGATTAACTGATGGCCTGTTTGTTGAATGTAACCAATAAAGTCTCATTAAATAAAAAAAAAAGAGAGGAAATATTCCAGTGTCGGTATGCAGTGTGTTCATATCAGCAAGTGAAAACAGCTCACTTATTTTCAATGCATTGTGTGTTATAGTCTGCGCCACCAAACGGTTAAATTGCAAGGTTCCTTCGGAGTCTCTGTTGCTCTGCTCTCGTTGGTCACGTTTGCTTAGTTTGACTCGAGAATCTACAGAATTTCATTGACTGACAAACGCGCTCTGAAGTTTAAGGCCCTCATAAAACTTTATTGCCCCCTTCTCCAGCTCTCCGCCACAGCCTCACTCCGTTTCCTGTTTGGTCAGGGAAGGAAGGGGACACACTAGCCTGTGATAACACTCGCCAACAACACAACATGGATGCAAAAACTTTGGTTTCCTTTGGCCGCAGACGATGGCGCGTCATCACTACCGAGGCCATATGGTCACTTTATGACATCGCCTTGCTCTTTAATCCTGATATCATTACGCAGTAGTTAAAACAACACTATCTGCTGGTAGAGAGGACATAAAAGCATGCTAGTTGCTGGGTGCCTGCATTCAGAGGCTGCTCTAGCACAAGAAGTAGTATGACGCAGTATCGCCCAAGGTTATGAGGTAATTTCTCTCTAGCACTACTTAAAGAAAATAAAAATCAACTCACCTCTCAAACTAATAGCTTCTTATTAAACTTCCTTGATGGTTATGTGGACCGGTCAGCACAGCGTCCACTTTCTCTGCCCTCTGTTGGGCCTAACCTATATGTGGACAATGTATTCAATCCCCTTTTTGTATGTCTTTCTTTTAGGGTATTTTAAAGTTTACAAGGTTACATATGCCAATTGCCCCAAGCTGGGCCTGTGAATGGTGCATAGGAAGCACGTGGTGTCATTTAAGTGGGTTTTATGGCCTGGAAGAGCTGACAAACCTTCGATATATACACATCATATATAATCTTAACTGTCCGGAATCGCAGCTGCCGGCTTCCCCTTATCGGAGGAAGAAAGGGCTTTGTGGCAGTGAGGATGCAGTACCTTTCTCCGGACTGAGTAGTCGGATGGTGCGGAGGACTGAGAGCTGCTGCAGTAAGTTGCTTTTAACTTTGACTTCAGGCCTGCGACTTGTTATTTTACCTGGCGAGAAAATAATGCTTTATTTCATGTTGGTGTTGCTTTAATAGTAATTCCGTAAAAAAAAAAAAGATATATATGTATATTTGCATAGGAAGTTCATCGATTACTTGATCAGAAGTGTCTCTAAAATGATTGCGTATTTAAAAAAACAACACAAAAAAACTGAAAACCGTTGTCACTTGTTTAAAATTGCGTTTAATTTTCATTCTTCAAAAAAAAAAAGAAGAAAGAAACCCGTATTAAATGCATGACTGCTGACCGTGCAGGCGTGTTATGTGATAAGGAGATTCATTGCAACACGACACATTTTGCATATTTGCACAGCAGTTTATTCTCAGTGAAGTGAAAGTGCAACTTATATTTTAGTGCCATGCAACAGATTTGAGCCACAGTAGCAGCCCGGTTAATTCAACATTGCTTTGCATGGGGGTTCTGTCTGTAGAGAAAAGTAAATATTTGAAAGAATTGTAACAGTGAGGAAAATAAAAAGCCAGCCAGAACTATAAAAAATCATCTGGCGTTCTGCCTTAGTATCCACCCACCCTCGCTCTCTCTTTCTCTCTCTGTTTCGCTCTCTCTCCCTCTCCCTCTCTCTCTATCACACACACACACACACACACACACACACACACACACACACACACACACACACACACACACACACACACACACACACACACACACGCACGCACGTCGCGATGTGTGTAATTCGTGAAGGAAAATATTCTAATTTAATTCTAATAGCCACCCCGTGAGGCTGTGAGTTAAAAATAAGAACGTGAATTTATTCTGTCTTAAGATGCGTCTGTGCTGATTTGAAAATAGCAGCCATCTATAATAAAAAAAAAGGAGCTTATTTGATTACATTTCTCCATCCCGGTTTCACCTTGACACGAGGTTATTGCTGGTGCTCACGAGGCTGATGCGCCTGTTGGTTTAGGGTCATGTCTGGGCCAAGGGACACGTTTCATTGAAAGGCACTTTGCAGTTATTGGGAACATCCAAACTTTGTGTAGCGTGCCCACATTCAGAGAGACAGAGATGCAGATGTTGGATGCTTACAAAAGTGTACATATCCAAAACATGCTTTTGTCCTTTAAAGTGATGATAACATATTCTTTAATAAAACTGATGGACGCTTCGCGTATTTGTCTTTGAACAGTAGATCAGTCTAGATATGCTGGTCTTTCCATTTATATGTAGAATTGCAAATATCTAATTCTGATGTTGATTAGTTGGATTTGGTGCAGCAGGGTCATGATGCAGCATCAGTGGCCATTTGATTCATTCCCCACCCAGGTTGTGGCTCTGCGGGATTTGTGCGTATGTGGGTTGGAACATTGAATCGACAATCTTCATCGTTTGGACTTCGGTATATTTTCTAGCATTTGTATGTTTTGAAAGCGGGTTTCATTTCTGAAAGTCTGTGCAGGATTGCTGTCAGTCGACAGGCTGAATTATGCACTTTCAATAGGGGGCACTGTGCTACACGTTGCTGTGTGGGTTGATTCATGAAGGGGTAGCGTGTCCAAAACAGGACACCAATATACTCATTAATTCTAAAAATCTGTATTTTTAATTCAATCTTTCCTTGATTCTCTGTTGATATAGCAACAGTCACTTTAGTATTTAAAGGCTAACCATGATGAAATATCACAAGGTATTAGATTGAAATACAATAATTTAAAAATAAGTTACCTTACTCTTGGAAAAATACCGTTTTTTGATAAAGGAAAAATAAAACATTTTAATGCAAGTTGTGCTTTCTTAATTAATAATCCAAGTGATTTAATTACCACTTTCTAGCAGTTAAAAAGTTTAATACACGATCTTCATTCCTTCATATCAAGGCAGTCCAGCTCCAATCTGTCCACTGGCTCTACAGTAAAAGTGAGACAGGATAAACATCCGTTTTCACTGCCATGTTCTGTGCTGTTGTATTCCTTTCTCTGACCTGTGGAGCTGACACTGTCATCATTCAATCCACGGAGGTCATTTCCGGGTGAGCACAGACTTCCCTTTGTCTGAGCCCAAAATAAGAACCATAAAGTCCCATTACATCGTTCCTGAGCGCTGCAAGAATTTATTTACAATGTGAAGACAAAGTCGTGATTTTTTTTATTGACTGCTCGTCATAATTCAGCCGAGCTGAAGTCGAGGGATTTCTATTCATAGAGCATTTGCCCAAGGAAATACCAAAATGCCTGTAAATTTAGTTTTACTGTCTGAAAATGAGCCGTCCTAAATTTCTGTCCTCGGTCCCTCTTCTGCTCGTGTCAGAGCTTTTTTCTAGGACAGCCTGCCTCCAATAGATAACAAACTGAGGGATCATTAACAAGAAGGAAAAACGCAGCATATCAAACGGTTTTCTTTATTTAATTGGACAATGACAGATACACTGCGGGAAACAAATACTAAATAAATAAATAAGCGTGCAACGTTTGCAATATATATAATAAACCATATATATGGTTTATTATAGACTACATATATATATATATTTAAAATTTTTACATCTTTTAAAAATTCTGTTATTTCTAATGCACGTTGGTTTATAATAGAGGCTGTATCAAATTGAACGAAATCGAAAAATGGCACACTCGCACATCGCATTAATATATTTTAACGTTACGCACAGAATTTAAGTGTACCCTAACAAATATGGTTCTTTTTAATGGATTCAGGAAGTATTATTGATTTCGAACCTTTGTGTTAAAAAAAAGGCATTTTTCTTAAATTGATTTGGAAAGTATACTAAGATTAATTCTTTGGGGGGAAAATATTGCAAAAAAGTAAGCTTCCAGCCTAAAGTGACATTCTCTCAACCAGTCTAAATGTGCTTTTCGTTTCTTTTTCTCCTGTTTTATTTTTCAGACAGTTCATCGGGTCAACATAAGAGGGATCGTGGATTTCTCAGTAAGTCTGTGCATCGCCCCACGCCTTTTCACCTGACTTCAGAGTGACTGAACCTTCGTTATTTGGCTGAAGGCAAACAGCTGGCTCACACATCAAGGTTTTTTTCTTTCAAGTTTGCGCCCTGATTGAACGATTTTTTTTATTATTCTTTATTTATTTTGGTAGGATGGGATCTGTGTGTTATTTTCCTTGTATCTTCTAGTTTAAACATCAGCAGCTTAAAAAACAAAAATACCAAAACAATTTTCGACTCAAACTGGGATTTTACTACAAGTCTTTTTAAGCCTCTTGGACTCAATTATTATCCAAAAAGCAGCACTGCTGTTGCAGAAGTAGTTGACTTTAACCAGAGGTTCATGAGGGGGAATCCAGTTTCTTAAAGCACCTCTGCTCCCCTGGCTGCTGGTTTTTAAAAAGCATTCATATCCAACTAGTCTCCAGTCTGTCCGCACTTCATTAAAACTTTTTATTCTAACTGGACGATCCAGCTTAACGTTATTGCACCTGGGGAGAGTCAACGTGTGAAGGCTATTAGGTTAAGGGTTTGATTAAAAGCGCATCGTAACCATTCTCATCAGGGAGGAGAATAGTGCTGCCCTGTATCGTCTGCACCCAGGTCAGGTACCCGGCCACCAAATTAAAAAACAACCATGCATGGACAGAACAGCCTCCACATAGTTTTAAGCAGATTTATTTTGTTTACATATGTACATGTGTGAACACGCTTGTACAGATGTTGTTTTGCAGTGGGGGGAAAGGAAAGCTTAACAATTCCTCAAATGAACAAACGAAACATCAAATTAGTCCGCCTGAGGGCCTCATTTTTTGTACTTCTACATTATAACTAGTTATTGAACTAGGTGCACGATCTGAAAGCCATTTGTGGGGAGAAAGAATTCATTGCTGTCTCTCCATCAATAATCCTTGGCAGTGAACTATTGGAACCAGTCAAACGCGAGGGGTGAAACGCGGGTCAGGCTGTCTAACTAATATTAAAATGCGTGCGCCAGAGCGCATGGGGCGCGAGGGAGTATGGGGTGTGCGTGCAGCTCTTTCCCACTGGCTGAGTGCACAACAAACAGCATGTATTTAGATGAGGATATGACAAAGCCAAGTGAATATGAGTTAGTTTTCTCAGAGAGTTTGGCGCTTTGGATGCTTTGTTATTCACCCTCTAAAAAAATCTATTACATTGACGCACAGAATGCGCGCGGAGACATATGTAGATTGAGATGTTTTTTGACAGTGTTTGAAGTCCCCTGTGCATCTGCACTGTAATCAATTCTATTGATTCACAATCTGAGTATGTTTGCTGTTTTTAATAACCCCGAAACAGGTCACATGTCTGATATTACATTTTTCATCCCAGGCTTTTCTCATTAGCTTCCAGAGTGGCAGGAAGAAAGGTTACCGAGCGGTCAGTATGGTAATAGCAAGCTGAAGAAATGGCTGGGAACAATAGAAACTTATTTTTCATGTGTGCTGTCACGCCGTCCCTTTGTATTCCCTGTGTTTGTGACTGAATATTCATATAAGAGGAACCTCAAAGGCAAGAGGTTGAATGTGGAGAAAAGAGACCCTCTCTGTCCTCTGCACACTACGTTTGGTCTCTGTGTGTGTGTGTGTGTGTGTGTGTGTGTGTGTGTGTGTGTGTGTGTGTGTGTGTGTGTGTGTGTGTGTGTGTGTGTGTGTGTGTGTGTGTGTGTGTGTGTGTGTGTGTGTGTGTGTGTGTGTGTGTGTGTGTGTGTGTGTGTGTGTGTGTTCGCGTGTGATTTTTTTTGAACAACTATGCAAAAGCGAGATGATTTTTTATCGTTTGAGAATATATCAATAGCAGGAAATTGAGCTGAGCTTGAGGTTTGCATACACCTGATAAACAGCATCCGCCTTGGCGCACGCTTTGACCCGTATTTGCAGCCATAGTAATTGTCACGAGGCCGGGCTCTGATGCATGCTAGGCCATATTCAGACACGATAACCTGCTTGCATGTAGATATTTGCCTGACTGATCGCCTAAAACCTTAGTTGTCTATATGTACCCTGTAGAACCGAATTTGTGTGAAGTACAAACAGTCGCAAATACGTCTCTACAGGAATACATGGGCAACTGAAAAACCACGGCCAGCCAATGGATTGTTCTGCATCTGCTCCTCTTCACGTCCCTCTGACTCCTTTCTTCCCTCCTCCTACTTTTTGCACATTAGGCATCCCTGATAACACATAGTTGCAGGCACGGGCATTGCAATAACAGTCACAGTGTGTATTCACAGTCCAGACAGTCAGAGTTTGTGTAGGTAGGCCACAGAGAGTAAACCCATGTGTGCAGTGTGCGGCTACTACTGTGTCAGACCCTGTAAAACACGTTAGGAACCAGGGGTCGTTTAAAAGTGACTGATTTACGGCTTTTATTGCTCTATAAAACGCCTCTAACATCCTCGCTAGGGGTAATAGAAATGTCGTGCGCATTCTTTACAAACAGTACAGCCAGAAATATGATATGCAATTCCATGTCGTTTTTTAACCACATTATGTAATTATTGCTGTGAAAATAGACCTCTTAACTTGCAATGTGGTGCTGTTGACCAAAATATGGACTTGTGTGACACTTTTGCTCGGACTGCTTGCTCAAGAAGCAGCTTTTATTTATTATTATTATTATTATTATTATTATTATTATTATTATTATTATTATTATTATTATTATTATTATTATTATTATTATTATTATTATTATTAACATTTTGATGGCCTTAACCCAAAAGACATTTCAATAACAATGTAATCTAATATGGATGTTGTGGGGAAGCTACTAAACTTTTGGAGATTCCTTCGCTGACTTTGCCCACTGCTGGCTCTGAGACAAGAAAGGGGATTCCTGCAGTACATGACAAGTTTACACAGCCAGACAGTCTCAGGTTACAGTATCCAAGCAGACCACCAAGTAATTTGATGGTCACTGCTGCTGCCAGGATTGGACATGTGAGGATGTCAATTCCATCTGCACTTAGATCCAGGAAATGTTTACACAGTTGGATTAGGTGGAGTCTCAAAACATGCAGATAAAGCAGGTACTAAATATGTTTATGGACAAATACACAGTATTGATTAGTGTCCCTCACAGCATTTTCTTTTATTAATGTAGCAGAGCTAACTTAATAGACCCACACAGATGAAGTTTATATCTGTTGTGCTTCCTGTGCTTTTACACAGGCCACAACAAAGGTCACAACAGGTTCGGAAAGTAACCGATAAAAGCTTTCACAAGAAAAAAAAGAGTGCAATAATACAACCAAGACCAGCAGCTCCATCAATTAAAGGGCTGTCTTCTTAAGAATGTGATTCATTTCTTTTCTTATTTACAAATATCTTTATGGTCAGTGCTTAGAGGGGATGTTCAGTTAATCATGAAGATCAGATGGCCCATATCTGCTTCAAAATGCTACTTCCTGGACTGTAGCGGCTAAATGTAGCCGAACTTTCAGTGAGATACAATACCTCCACGGTTAAGCCAGCGGATCATAATGTTCTGATACCCTCTGGTCTGTGGCATCATAATGATGTAGTTTCACTGCTGACTGGTTTGTGCCCCTATAATGATGCTACACTCTGCAAAGTCGTCTGGTTTGTGACACCACAGTGAGCTTTATCTGTGATGTCACAGTGTAACTGTTGTTTAATTGGAGCCTGAGTTGGATTCTTTGGGATCACAGTTTTTGGTCAATTGTGAACTTTTGTAGAGAAGAGTTTATTGATAATCTGCTGTATATCTGAGAGAAAGATGTCATTAAATATTAAATGTGGTATACATCTCCCCTGGTGTATCATGGATTTGGTTCTTTTTACCTTTTGTGCCTAATTATGAGACATCTTGGGACTTTAGTTCCACCGGATTTTTGCAAATTATTCAACGTGGACAAGCAATCCTCATCTAAATCATCATATTTTAAACTTGAACTCTTATTCTTTTGATGAATGTCCTGGAAGATAGGTGAATAATTCACTGCTGAGCGAAGGCCTTTGTCTGAGCAGCTTCTTTCTTTCTGTACACTTTTAATCCAACATTATAAATGATCAGGCCTGATGTGAGACCTCAGCCACACCTCCACAGCATCTCACCTCTCTCCTGCTCTCTGACATTTACAGTCACAATCTTTTCCATCAGGAATTAGTTCTTGAAATCAACATTATGGGCAAGACGCAGCTCTATTTCTCAAGTGTATTAATGGAAGATATGATTTGCTTTGCAGCTGAGGTTCTCCCTGATAAAGACTGTGCCTTCATTAATTAGCAGGTAACCTTTTTATAACGCAGGCAAACCAACAAACTGATTCGTTTGCTATTGTTGTGCTTTATCCTTGGCGCACCACCACCTATTGTCCCTTTGAATAATTGAGACCAGTGTATTTTGCCTGTTTTATTTTTCCTTGGTCAGCAACTAGCTACTAGTTTTGTCCCCAAGATCAATTGCCTTGGTAACAGAACCAGAGAAAGGGGGGGAACGAGAGAGAGAGAGAGAGAGAGAGAGAGAGAGAGAGAGAGAGAGAGGGAGAGAGATTTGTGCCCACAATGGCGACTGTAGGTATGCTAAATACCTCTGGTTCCTTATCCGGGAACTACCTCTTACTCTGCTATTGGGCCACTGGGTCACGTGGTAAAAGTAACTTTACAGGGCTGCTCGCAAGTAGGAGGGCTTTATGGAGCAGAAAAACGACAAAGCTAGAAAAATTATTTTCCACTCCAGAAATTAATGATCATGAGCTCGTATTTGATGGAGTCTAACTACATTGATCCGAAATTTCCTCCATGCGAGGAATATTCGCAAAATAACTACATCCCCGAGCACAGTCCAGAATATTACAGCCGCGCGAGGGACACTGGCTACCAGCATCACCACCAGGAGTTATATCCTCCGCGGGCGAGCTACCAAGAGCGCCAGTATAACTGTGCAAGCATCCCCGAACCCGACACGCCAAGGGGACATGGAATACCCCATTCTGCGCACCTACTGACAGGGAAAGCGCAGCCTGCTTCATGTGAAACCCCACAGTTGTCCATGTCCCCCGCCACGCCACCGGCCGCAACCTCCGCCTGCAACCAAGCCACCCCGGAGCATCCAAACAGCACAGCCTCCTCCAAACAGCCCGTGGTGTACCCGTGGATGAAGAAAATTCACGTCAGCACTGGTAGGCAACTTGTGTGTTTATGTTCCCCTGCACTCCTCATGCTCCTCTCTCCCTCTTTCCCTCCCTTTATCAGTCCCTCTGACTCCCATCTCGTTGCCAGCCCCTGCTCCGATAGCAGGGAAGCCTTTGAAATGGCACAATTGAGGCGGATTTACGACTCGGCATTGGTAATTACACCCACCATAAATTTTATAGCCGAGGTATACTCAGGGCAGCCGTATCACCATGTGGCTTCTGCTGTTATGTATTGCGCGATAGAGAGAGGGGGAGAAATGAATAAGAAGAAAGGGAGAAAAAAAACTGAGCTTTGTAATCTTGCATTAATAATTTAGCTCATAGTTGGATGTGAGTGTCCTCTCATTACGCTGAGAAGTTCTTAACTTCCCATTTAAATTTCTCAAACAGCTAAACATTCATATCCAATAAATCTTTGCAGCCATATCTCAGTTGAGGCCATTCTTGTTTACCCCTCCTTTCCTCCCTTCCCTGTCTCCCTTTCTCTCCACTTCTGCCTTTTTCTAGTGAACTCTGGTTACAATGGGACGGAGCCCAAGCGGTCTAGGACAGCTTACACCCGGCAGCAAGTCTTAGAATTGGAGAAGGAATTCCACTATAACCGATATTTAACTCGACGGAGGCGCATCGAGATCGCACACACCCTGGTTCTCTCCGAGCGACAGATTAAAATCTGGTTTCAGAACCGCAGGATGAAATGGAAAAAGGATCACAGGCTCCCGAACACCAAAGTGAGATCGTCCACGTCCTCCTCCGGGTCCAACACAGGCTCAGCAGCCGGCGCTGGTGCGCCTGCCTCGGCCACTAACACTGGGGCCCCCGACGAACTGACCGGAGCGCAGCATGGCGAGGATATTACCAGGTTATAAAGCCACGGCTGGAAAAAAAAAAAGAACTGCTTATTTATAGAACGATTATATATTTTGTTTTCGTAGCTATCTTGTGCGGTTTCCTTTAAGTCCAAAGTTATATAAAATGCATGTTATATAGCATGGATTACTGCGAATACCGATGGATTATTTTTACGTGACACAGGGTTTTAATTTATTTGAAGTTCAATTAAAATGATGTTTTTTATTGAAAAAAAAATGTTTTGAATGAAGGAAGAAAAAGTAGAAAAAATATACATTTTATCACAAATGTTATTGTGGGCCATTCTTTTGCCCTGCTGCCCAAGGTGAAATGCACAATCTATTTATTTCAAACAACACTGGAAGGAAATCACTATAATAATAGTTATTTTTGGTATATAAAAAAAAGCTGGAACACACCATTGATCTTGAACTTGTATGTTTAGGATGATAACAAAGTGTGACTTTACCTCGTGTATTTCAGAAACAGGATTTTGATTTACAATTTAGTTTTGTGGTGTTGATGTTGTGTTTAGACCGTTAAAAAGCAGACTATTGTGAAATGCAATAAACGGAGTTTAGTGTACTTGTGCTAATCATATTGGTCAATAAAACAGTGAGTGTCTACTAGTTTTACATCCGTTTGGTCGAATTTCATTTTAAGGCAAGATGAGGTCTGCTATTGTAGATTGAAAAGCTCTCCTTCAACGTGAACAGATATGAGGATATTTCATGAGGGGGAGAATGGAGAATCACTGTGTTTTCAGACTGTGTTTATCAATCCTGAAGCTCTCTTTTCTTTAAAATAGGAATGTGTACAGACTGTGAACCCGCGCGCGCGCGTGTGTGTGTGTGTGTGTGTGTGTGTGTGTGTGTGTGTGTGTGTGTGTGTGTGTGTGTGTGTGTGTGTGTGTGTGTGTGTGTGTGTGTGTGTGTGTGTGTGTGTGTGTTTTAAAGCTCAGAATGGACTGAAGTTATTTCCAAAATATGAGATTGGAACCGTTTTTTCGCCGTGCGTAACGTGCAACCTCATTAGTCTGAAGGGCATTCAATTAACGGTCCAGACAAGCCACTGAGGCCCTGCAAACCACACTACACTGCTCTCTGCCAGTGCCACAAATGAAGCTCTGTGCGTCCTCACTTCAACACAAAGATGCATGTGATTCATTTAGACGTTTGCAATGTGCTTGAGGTTACAGATTGCTGCGAGAATATTCTTTTTTTTTTTTTTTTTTTTTTTTTTGTATTATAAAGAAGCTGCCCTGCTTTTTTAGAGTCCATTGCGCCATGATGCGCTAGACATTTCCATTGTAAAATAAATGAAAAATAAAAAATAAAGCCGTGCACTGCGGATAGATTGCATATAATGAAGCGTGGTGTGGTCTTCGTTAAACGTCTCAGTGAGCTGGGGATGGAGTGTAACGTGCTGACCTTTGTTATGAGCCTCTTGAAGCAGTGCCCTCGCCACGAGGAGGGACGCTGGTGCTTTTTTTTTTTCCATTGTGTGTGTTCACTCTCTGACTTTTGCTTGTATAAACACTTTGCCACATCTGCCTTCTGCTGCCTCCCCAGTGGGCAGTTTGCCTCCACAGTGTGCAGCAGCTCGCGAGAATACAGATATCTACAACTTTAAAAAACGGCGCGTCTCTTGTGCGACGTCATGCGTCATGCGTCTTTTCTTCTGGCTGGAGGACCAACACACTGCAGGACTGTCCACCACTGTAGACCTGCTGGACTCAAGCATTTCAGCTTTATTCAAAGAAACCTATCTATAAAAATGTATATATTTTTCTTTGCTTTTAAATTCTCTTTCACATTTTATGGGGGGAACAGATTTGAAGGATCTCGATCTGAACACGATTTAAAACCCAAAGACGCGCAAGCATTTGATAGATTATTGAAATTGTGACATGAATAGGCCTTATAAAATGCCCGCGTAGTGGGAGGCGAAAGAACACAAAAGGAAGAGGTATTCTCTATCATTAATCTTTCGCCTCAGAGCTTTGTTAATGCTCTGGAAAACAGCTCTGGCAATAGCCAGCGTTGATCCTAACCAAATATTTTGTACCAGTTTTGTATCATTTACCAGCCTTTACACACGTCAGAGCAAAACTGGACTTTCAAACGAAGCAATTCCACTAAAACAAAGAGGTTAGGGGCTGCTTACTTGGACGCTGCTCTTGGAAAGGCATTAGAATAGTGGTGCGACGGCGCTGAAAAATGAATCCAGGAGCCTTTATGTTGCTGGACAGATTAGAGAAATTAATGTGCTCGCCACAGTCGCAGCATCCCTCCAGCCCCTTTCTCGGCCCTGTCGCCTCCATGTCGCGAGGCTTGAAAAGGTACTTTATTGAAGTTTGGGGGCGAAATGGGAGAAGGCCGAGTTCACCTCGAGGACACATTTTCTGTCCCATTAGGCTCATTTCGGTCTGGATGGCCGACCTCTCCAACCCTGTGACCCGACTCCCTCTCTATACGTGTACCTTCTGTGTGCGCCCTCGTCGGTCCCCCTTGGCCTCGGCTTTCTTTGTGGGTTTTTCTGCGTTGTGTCCTATAGAGGCCTGCGGCGGGGCATCACTGAATGTGTTGCTCTCTTTGTTAGTTGGAGTGACACCAGACAGCGTTGAACTCTTCTCCGCACTTAAGACGTCCTAATATGTGACTAAACATTATTTCAAAGCTTCTCAAAAAAATGTGAGAACTTGCAATATTTGTATCTGGGTGTATGAGGTAAATGTGACTGAAACTATGTAACTTGCGCAACTGCTCTAAAATTAGACATAACCTAGAGTCATTCCCTGTAGTTCCCCCCCAAAAAAGAAGGACATTAAAAATAGTTTGACTTGGTGACTTCTGTGTGACTTAAGAGAATTACTAGTCTCAGATCGTCACTTCCATTCAAACTGCCAATTATAGGAGTTTGTGACAGTACTGGGACAGTTCATTGTGATTAGTTTATGGACAGCGACCTTCAAGGTTCTGCTCACTAAAACCTGGCGGACTTTGCACTCTTTCTGAAAACTTTCGGCAGAAATAACTCCTATGTGAGAAATGTGGGTCATGTTGTCAATCCTTGATGTGTTCCTGGTTTTGTTTACCTTTAGTTGTCTGTTTATTTTGCACTGGGTGCTTTCATTGTATTGTGCATTGCATGTCTTGATGATGCTCATTGGTTACAAGAGCAACATTTCTGATCCCTGTCATTTGATCTGGTGGAAATATTCAGCGTTGACGGAAAACTATTCAACAGCAGGACTTCCAAGATAAACAGTGATCACAGAAAGCCAAACTAATCTCAGTGTTTGTCAGCTGGATGTGATAAGTCATCCTCCTCCTCTCGTCTATCGGGCTACAGGTGAGGGTCCAATTTCACTGGGAACAATAGCGAAATGTCCCTTTTGTTTGGTCTCATGTAACTGAAGATTTGTGTACACGGAGAATAATTTGCCAAAGATTTAAATAATACACCGGACTATGATGAATCACGAGAATAAACAACGTGTGAGATTTAAGAGTATTATCAGTTCAACAAAAGATCAAATCGTGTGACAGTCATAAATCTGTCTGATTCTTTTCGTGATTAAAGTTTGCTCTCCTGCACAACTCAACAAGAGACAGCTTTTATAGATATTGATATTTACACAGATATTTATCATCGTTACAGCTCACCATAATGTACTTTACACGTTATTTCTGTTCTCACTTGATCGAGGTGATCGTTAAATCTATCATCTTCAAAGTTATATAGTCTTACCTGTCAGAAGATCAGCGCGAATTAACGATTTATCCCCGAGTAGGTTTAAGTGCGCTTTCTCGCTTTTAATTCTCGGTTATTCAGATTTGAGGGAGCAATTGCTTTAAGCTGCGTCTGTGTACAGTAACTTTTAAGAGCTGGTAGTTCTTCTTAACCTCGGCACCTTGCAGGAATATCGTGTATTTCATGCGTTTGAGGTTCATTGTTTGAATTCCTCAGTACTTACTCAGCTCTAACTGGTTTCTTCTCTGACTTCAGACTGTTGAATCACACATGATTTTCAGCTCGCATTGCACCGCTGCGGGCTGCCAGTGATTTATGAGCACCTCAGGCGAGAACTCTCTCTCTTGGAAGATATAAAAACTTTACACAAACAGCCATCGAAATGTTTGAACAAGAGCAAATACGAGGCAAAAATGATCTGCGGCTCGGACGCGTCTTCGTGCTTTATTACCTGCGGTTAATTTTTTTATTGTCTGCACCGGGTTAAGTGTAAATGTTTTTCTCCACTCGTCTCAGGTGAGTGTCTTCTTCAACCACTTGGGTTTGTAATGAAAGGTCCGGGCCGCTGTATTGTTATGGTGTAGTGTGTTTAAACGGCAACCATGGCAGCTGCATAAAGGCAGAGAGTTGAAACAGGGGTCACGCTGCTATTTTCCAGGGACAGAGAAGCTGTCTCACATTGACCAGCAGTGGGTGTGTCATAAATCCGTAAATCTCTCTCCCATCCCTTCTCTCCCATCCCTTCACCCAAGGGGGAGGAAAAAAAAAAAGAGAGCACCAGGCTCCGTGCGCGCGCGCGCCCGCCTCTGATGAAGGTAGATGGATTTACATAAAACTGGATTTTAAAAATCCATCAAAAACGTAAAAGTGATTTACTGTCAGCGCTGGCAAACATTTCACGCAGGCGACGACAAAGCATCTTGGATCAACACAGCCCACCGCAGACTTTCACAGCACACAGGGAATGATGGCCTGGGTAAACTTACGAGGATACTTTATGTCATCATAACGCCTCGCTGAGAAATATTTAATTAGCCTATTTGCTGCATCGTTGAGGACCTTAGAAATTACAGTCATTTTCCTTCGTTCAAGGTGTCACCAGGGGCCCCGACAGTCACTAGATTGAGTTATGATTATGTTATTCACTTTTCATTAGCACAAGTGATCTGAATATGCGATCCTACAGACTATAGATCCACAATTATGTGTAGGTTAAGTGAAATGTGCGTCTTTATTTCATTCATTCACTGGAAACGATTCTCGGGTGTATTTCCGAGGCCACCAGTTGCATTACTGCTGCACTTTGAGGACTTTCTGCTGTCCATATATTTAAACCCTCTGTAAGGCATTCCTCAGAAGTGTTAATTATCACTTTTATGCGTCTTTTTACGCTTGATAAAAAAGATGACAAGTAATATTCTGATCAAAACCTTACACATTTCATAATTTTAAGCAACTCTAAATGACCATTTCTTATTGTATTTCTGAAAAGTATTACCAACAGTGCCACTATATAATGTATTAGCTACTTACCAAAACGTAATCTAAATAACATTTTCTAAAAGCATATTGAATGTTTGAAAACGTTGAAGGTGTTAATAGTTTATTACATCTTGAAATTAAATGATTCAATCAGGTAAACTAACTGAAAAGAAAATCTGTAGATCAAGAAGCTGTAACTATATCTCATTGTTCACCAAAAACCATGGATGTCATTAATGTACAATTATTAGTTTGAAAGAAACAGGGAGGAATGCAGAAGTTGTCGAATGTGGTGAGAAGCTTTAAATGTGTCATTACACATTACTGTTTACAATAAAGCATCACCCAGACTCGCAGAATTATAATTTAAGGGCTGATGCTCTAAACTATAAATAATACACTAAACTATAAATAATACACTGAATTAACAGGCATGCCCACAGTTAAACTCCCCCAATAAATAAACCACGTTTCGGACTTTAATTGCTAACAAACAGTCAGCTTTTAATTTTACATTTTTACACACAGAAATATTAAAAATGTTATCAGCATCAGCACACTTTCAATTGATAAATTGTGGATCGGGGGAAAACGCATTAATCTCACGAGTGAAAAAAGAAAAAGAAGAAAATAATTTATAAATGTTACACTTTCTACAGGTACTTCACGTGCTCAGATCTGCAGGATTTATGCATCCCTGCACTTTCCACAGACAGGCCAGGATTTACATTGGACTGTGCTATACAGGCCCCAAATTAAAACCCCATGTTTAATGCACATGCATGCAAAAGTCACAACTTGTTTTGGGGGAGGAAATTGACAATGTGTGTCTTCCCCTCACTTATGAAGTGCAGTCTGCAAACTCTAGTCCTTTCATTTCACTCTGCATTGTTTACAGCAATATAGGGCACCGGGCCCATAAATCTTCTCCTTGCTCTGCCAAGACAGCGCCATTTGTATGCACCGTTTTAACCGACAGCATCCTCTGCCCATTAACGTCTTCTCTGCAGCTCTCTCTCAGTCTCCTCTTATCTGCGGAGCCCTGTCCCCTGGAAATACATTAACTGATCCGCGCTTTTCCTTGAGCTCTGAAAACCAATTATATTTTAGGTGTAGGAAATGTATATAAATACATTGGATATAGATATCTAATTTATGGGGGGGGGCAAAAAGGAATAAACAAAAAAGAATTCAGCTGCGCCGCATTCGCCAGATTTCAGCCTCTTGTGCGCAACTGCAGATGTTTTCCCTCCGCGTTATTGGTATGAAAAATAAAAGTTTATCGACGATTTCCTTGGTTGTTTGTGTCAGCAGGCGAGAGAGCACAGAAGGTAAGGAGGAATTGTAAAAGGGTTGACACCCAGAGCGACCGGCGCGCTTTTGTGTGAGAGAGAAAAATGATTTATTGCCACTGAGGCGGTTCAAACAGAGTTCACGGAGAATTGTGGTGGAGGCGCAGAGGAGCTAAATTATGGTCTTGCTGAGCTAGTATATCATAGATTCTATCTCCAATTCAGAGAGTGTGTTCAAGGGTGTGAGGGAAGGAAAACAAAACGAATTTAATTACTTTCTCCCCATTTCAGCCACTCCTGATGCACACTGCCTTATTCACCAGTGATAATAATTATGTATTTGTTTTGCACTTTTGGCCTACATTCATCCAAAAGTCAGACTGACTTTTTTTTCTTTTTTAAAGGACACTTTTTTTTTCACTGTCCACAATTAAATATGACCCTAAACTTTCATATTTTGTGTTCAGTTTAAAAGTGATTTATTCATCCGTGATAAGTAATATTAAGGGCATTTCAATGCTGTTTAATGGAAGAGCTTTGGAGTATTGAGGTGAAGTGGGCGCATTATGTCTTTGATCGAACATAAAATATTTCATTTTTTGGAAAGGAGGGGGACAACCAAAGGACGTGACTCCACTCTGGAGGTGCAGGTAAAACCTCAGTGACGGTGGCAGCAGGGGTGAAACAGAAAAAAAAGCAGCAAGCCTCCTCTTCTTCCAAGCTATGCAACGCTGAGTGCATAATCCATCACCTCTGAGACATCTACAGAGGGTTTTCTCGACAGCTTTGTTGTAGCGAAACACCAGAAAGAACTTAAAGCCTGGTTCAACTAAGATTGATACTGGCCCAGAATATGCTAACATAATAGTCTGCAGGGTCCTCTCTCTTTGGAAAACGGATCAGTGCGCACTGTTTTTATTTATTTATTTATTTATTTTAAATGTGATAGATTCATTATTCTACTTATTTATTCATTTAGAACACTTTTCTGCATTGGTAAAATTAAATAAGCATATTTTATGTTTGTTTGTTGTTTTTTTAAGTTTTAATTCCGTTAGGCCACACTAGGTGGGTTTTTAGCCCAAATGGCGGTTTCCTCACAAAATATCTATTATGGTGTTTAAAAATGTCGGATGTTTAATATTTTCTTATTTTAAGTGTATTGCACCTTCGCAGTTTTATTCTCAAGACACTGGAGCGTTCTCTTACAATAGCTACAAACAGGCGCCTGCGTGTGAGCTCTGCACTGAGCATCTCCTCCTTTTGTCCACAGTCCTGCAGTAGGCGGGATCTGCCATCAAAAAGTGTCCAGCGTTTCCTCACCGATACTGTACAGTGATGCCTGATTAATGCAAATGCATTGAATCGTCAGATAGAAAAAAAAAAATCTTTAATGATTGCCTCCTTTGTCCTTGTGTGGCAACGACTGTCAAGCCTTTGTTTGACCACTCCCAGTGAATCCTATTAAGCCCAAGCTACACTCCGACTGCTATAAGCATATGTTGTAATTTAAAGGAAACCCGACGATTTGTGGTGTACAGTAAAATTAGTTGCGCACTTAGTTGTGAAAGAAATGCGTATTTATTTTATTTTGCAAGCCAGAAAACATCTTTACTGCAGATAAGAATAAAAATACAAAACAATCTGCCACTATTTACAATAACGTTTGAATTGGAAAAATACTCCGGACAGAAATGTTTAATTTGAGTCATTTTACAACTAAAAATCCGGTTAAAATAAGATGTTATTGAGTTAACACGCGCGTATCACTCCATCTCATAAACACACAGCACGAGCGCCTCGCCGTGTATTTGATAAAAACCTACCACCCAAAAAAATAAATAAATCTGGATTTACGTCTGCAAACGGTGTTTCCTTCAAATAAACGCGTCCTGCCAAAGGATTTATAACATTAGAGGAAATCTGCGCTCACTTTCTAATGACGCGCTCGTCACCACACATGTAATCTTTGTCTGTCTGCGCCCGCTCTGCCATTTTCCCCCTCTCCCCCTATTAACACATCTCTATTTTTCTCTCTCACACACTGATTCTTTTTTTCTTATTTTGGGGGGGGGGGGGGGGGGGGGGGGCGTCTATTCATATCCCGTTATTTCATTTTTCTTTTCTATCCCTAGGTAAAGAAAGGTAAGCCGCTCATAGAAATGTCTGAAGAAATATGGTAGAAGCGTCTTCGGGCGCCCCAAGTTGCCAGCGGATTACTTTGCAACTCTGGAGCTCAGTCATTGGAGGACGACCGCACGTGACTACGGCACCCTTCTGGTAAATATTATTCAAATGTTCCACATGGTTACTCCAAATGCTCTTTCCTGTGCGTCTATATTCATTCAGGTTAATTGTGATTGCATATTAGAGAGATAGAAGTCGTGGCTCTTATTACTGTTGGGGGACTCCTGTTTGTTATTTGAGACAATTTGATGAGCTGGGTCCATGGACCCCCAACAGTCTACCCTCCCACTGCAGCTGCAAGGCAACAGTTTTGCAATGAGGGCTGGACAAGAGCCAAAACCTAACGCGGGATACAAAGAAGGACAAGAAGCAGGAGGAGGAGGAGGAGGAGGAAGAGGAGGCCAAGGAGCTAAACTTCATCTGCATAACGTGACCTCCTCTGCTCATGTCAGTTCCAGGTTGAACCCGGATGAAGAGCCTGAGGTTCACTGCCATGCTGACAGCATACTGGACATCCAGGGGAAGAGCTGCAGTCTCCTCAACATTTTCCCCTGGATGACTCCACGAACAACTGCCTCCCATCTATCTGGTAATTGGCTACTTTCATTCATCTTTATCTTTTGAAAACTTCACTGGATGCAGTGATACTTCACTGATTTCAACCATTAGACACACTTCTGGTGACTGTTTTTCTTTAACATACCCAATACTGACGTTATAGTTTTATAATGAACTGTCTATATATATAGAGGTGTTTCTAATAATCTTGATGATCCCATTGCTTTACATGAGATAGAGCACAACCTTTCAATTCGGTGCAATACATTCCAGACCAAAAATTCCAACATGCACAACTGCAAATATAAGATGGGATCGATACCTTTCTAGCAGTGTCAACAATAAATGTAAAAAGCCTTTCGAAAGTGAAATTCATGGCAGAGGTTTTGTATTGGATTTCATTGTGCAGGTGTACCTTATGTGGTCACTCTTGATTGATGCTTGTTTTGCTGCTACTTCTTTGTTGTGTGGAGACACTGGATGCCAAGCAGTTTGAAAGGGTTACAAGTGAACAATAACATAAGTCAAATGCATTACTATTAGAGCCTGAGTCAGATGTGAAGGGCTCCTCCCGCTTACTGTCATGAATGAGTGGTAGAGTCGGTGCACCGTTAAACAAATGTCCGTGTCACGCTGGTAGCATAACAGAACTGTTGTTCCAGTTCAGTAGAGGCAAAGTAATGTTAAAAACAGAAACTGCGGAATGAAAGCTGCAAAAAAAAGTTCTGTGAACTGCACTTTTGCAGCTACAGATCATTTTAGGATCATAATTTAATTACTCTACAATCTGTTGTTCCCTAATACTACTTGGCAAAAGAACAGTTTTATCATATTTTGGCTAAAATGGCTTATTTTTATTATGTAAAAACATAGACACAAGAAAAAATGAAGACAGAGAAACTATGTTAAATCTATAATCAGTTTAAGATTGATGTGAGTAGTTAAACACACTAAAAATGCTTCATTTCATTAAGTAACATTTGTATTTTCCAAGGAAAGGGTAAACATGTTTTCATCATTGTTAAGTGCAACAGTATTAGCACTTAATAGTACTAACATTTACCAAGGAAGTAGTCTCCCAGTCTGGTGGAGTACTATTGAAGGGTGCAGCTCTCTCTCTCTCAAAGGTCACTGTTGGTCTTATTAAATATCCATTAACCCTTGTGTGTTATATTGTTATCAACAGGGCCCGGGTACTGCTCATATACATGTCAAATTGAATCCCTAATGGTGGTTATTTTCAGAGGTGGTCCCAAGGTACCTTTTAAGTGACTGAGATGGGGATTTGACAGGTCTGCTTCCATGTGTAGCTCTGATTAATGTGGCCTGTCAGGCAGCCGTAGTGGCGTCAGATGTTTCCCCCAGACTGCTTCTTCGGGAGGTAACTTTCCCTGAGCACATGACACAGTAGACAGCCAGTCTTGTAGTGTCTCAAGCATGACTGAATACACGGGAAGAGCTGAGGGGCTCTACTCGGTCTCGGGTTGATTGGTTGAGGATTAACACAGGCATCGCAGACAATTGAGGGCTTCCATGTGGAGGTTGTACATTTCAGGATAGGACTGTAAGATGTGTGGCACTGCCTTTTAACGCCTTCTCTTTCTTTATGTGCCTCCTCTGCCATCAGTCAGTGGCGGCGTGGCAGCAGGTCTGTCAGGCGGAGGCAGGCAGAGTGCGAGGAGGGAGAGGACGGCCTTCACCAACAGCCAGCTGCTGGAGCTGGAGAAGGAGTTCCACTTCAGCCCCTACCTGTGTCGGCCTCGGAGGCTGGAGATGGCGGCCGGGCTGAAGCTCACCGACCGCCAGGTCAAGATCTGGTTTCAGAACCGCAGGATGAGGTACAAGAAGGAGCACAGGTACGGCAGAGTGACAGGCTGGTCTCCCTGCTACCTAGCATCCAGTTTGAGCTCTTGTGCTGAAAATGTAATGTGTCCAAGCGCGTGCATTATCAGAACCTCGTCCTCAGAACTGCACTCCATGGATTACTGCTCTATGTCCTCCCTGCTTGGATCTTTTGGTGACAGCAGCAGTGGTCAGGGTACCCGCCCTGCAGAAATGCCCCATCTAAACTGCATACTTCCATCTGTTGAAAACGGTCCACCACCCTCCTGCACGGGCATAGATAGTCATCATCATCCTGGCATTTCAAACTGGCCCTAGAGCCCCATAATGACCGTCCCTCCCTTGCTCATCAAAATCTCAATGAAACATCTACTTTCACTTACTTGTGAAAGGATGGAGGTAGTCTGATCAGCATCCCAGGGCTGAAATCTCCTTAATGCACCCCTTTCACCGTCACAAAACATTTTAATGAAGCTATATGAACACATCTTAATTAAAGGAGAGCTACAGCAATATCATTTGTGACTGCAGGTCTCCAAAATTCCTGCTCACACTGTAAATACACACCACACCTGAAATGATGGGTATTTTGCTGTAATACTTATATTGTTGCATGTTTAATGCATGTGGAACATCCTGAGTGTGTTTTATATTTCCCCTCTGTTGTCAGATGATAGATAAGTAGTTGTCGTATTGTCTAAATGTAACATTTAGGCCTCTTTTTCATTACGTACTGTAAATATCAGGTCATTTGTGTAAAACGTTTTAACCGTGAAATGAGCAGAATGATGTTATATTTTTGTTAAAGCCATTAAAAGACACAGGAAGTCTTTGATACAATTTTTGATTAATTGAGACGTCAAATACTGTACATGCTTAATAAATGCATTTGGGAAAACTGGCGTTTGTGTGCAATGTTTATCCTATTCATCAATGATTAGATTTGCATTTTTTTTCTTGCAGTATTCTATGATTAAAGATTCCTGGATTAGATCCCAAATGGGAAAACAAGAAAGATTCTGTAATCAAATTAAGGCCTGCTTTAGATTCATTGAAAACTCTCCAGTATTGTGCATTCAAGTTGCACAATCTTGCCACATAAGCCTCTCCCTGGCTTCTGCCTCTGAGTTCCCCACCATTAATCACACAGACAAGGCAGTCTTTCCAGCACTCCAACCACAAGCTCTGAACCCACTGGGCACCATGACAGGATCTCTTGCCTCCTCCTTCCCAGCCTTTGCATTTTGAATAGCCAAATTGTAGTGCTGCAAGTCGGGGCTGGCCTCCCTCTCAGGGGGCATGTTAGTTGTGGGGCGTAAAAAGTCCTTCCAACATCCCATCGTGCCTCCGGAGACCAACGCTTTTTAATCACCAATGACGACATGCTGAAGAACAACGAGGAGACTTTATGTTTGCTGACATGAGGGATTCTCAAATGTAAACTGTGGTTTTGCTATTTTTGATTTCAGAATTTGGCGTCTCGCTGAGCGAAAAAAGGGCGAAACATTATGCATTTATTTGACAGAAGTGGGTCACATGTTCTCCTGGGTCTCAACAGTTTTACATGTTAAAGATAGATGGCAGCTTGGCATGATGGAGGAGCGAGCCTCCCCTCACACTTGATAGTGCAAGCACTCGTATCAATATTCGAAACAAAACTGCACACAAATTTTGAGCATGCTGACAGTTTTATATCAGCGGCCTTACTGTAAATGAGCTGTCACAGAGGACTACTGACAGCTATGAAACGGAGAACGCACCAAGGAAGCTGATCCCCTAGTGGACCTGGATAGAATGACTTCCCACTCCTAATTCATTACTTAATCAGTCTCAGGATCAGCTGTCATTCTGTAAATATTTGACAGCGTTTCCAGCAGGTCCCAGTAGGTATCAGGGGAGCTGTACGGCAGCAATAACTCCATGAACATTTTGAATCAAATAAAGTAAAGTCTACACCACATCTGTATCAAAGAGGTGGTGACAGCTGGGTAATTTAGGAGAGAAGTAATAAAGGGCAAGGGAGCGACAGCAACAAAGAGAGAAAAAGTCCTCCACGAAAAAATATGTTCGCTCACAAAGAGAGAGAGAGAGAGAGAGAGAGAGAGAGAGAGAGAGAGAGAGAGAGAAAGAAGGGGGATTTGTGAGGAAGAAGAAGAAGCAGACAGTGTTGGATTCCTGAGATTCTTCAGCATTCCAAGTGATTTATGGTTTTAATGGTGCCGAAGCTCAATGGGACCTTTACCTCTGGTTCCTCAACACATTCTCCTTCCAGAGACACTAAAAGCCAGGAGGATCCGCACACTGGAGTGCAGTAATTCTGTGAATGAGGTCAAGGAGGATCCCCAGAGGTCAAGGAAAGCCTCCCCCCGAGGGCCCCACTGTGAGGGGCAACAGTCTACTTCCATTCCAACATTAGGTTAGCCAGGCTCCTAGTTAGCGGCTAAAGTCATTATATCCTTTTTAACTCACTTGACTCCTTCGCCCTATTTGACGACATCTGTTTTTAGGGGGGGCGGGGGGGGCACTGCCGAGCCCTAAAAACCTCACAAGTTCTTCAAAATGTTGTGCTTTGCATTAGGGCCGATCTTTGAAGTGATAAATGACACCAGTCGAGGTGCCATGAAACCAGCTTTGGTTACGGTCCATCATTAATTTCAGAATTTTACCATTATGTCCTTTACAGTGACGGATGTTCAAGTGTCCAATTTGCAGCTGTTGTTGAGCTGATTTTAGGGACTTGAAAAATGCTTCGTGCATCAAAAGATTTCTTAAGCTGTGAAAACAAAACCTTCAGTAAGTGAAGAAATGAAACAATACACAATAAGGCAGAAGTTTGTCATGTTACCAATATTCCCTGTAGGTATCCTCTAGAGTCTAGAGTCTTGAGATAATATTTCTACGAATGGTTCACTAATGGAGAGAAGGGAGGTGATACTGATAATTATAATCTATTAGGCTACCAGCTTAAATCAAAGGCTACTTAACCATAAAATAAAATACAAAAAAACAAAAACACCAACATTCAGGCCTTATTGAGGATCAGGTTTTCTTGATTTATTGTGTGTCACAAATAACAATTTACATCACTGTATTAAAATTATCAAGCTGCAAACAGTAAAAGTTCAGCTAACAATGTACATTTTACAAATTAAGAAAAAAACAACAACAAATGCACCTGATTCATATATAGAAGTAAAGTACCAATAGCAGGGGTGTCAAACATAAGGCCCGTAGCCTAGAACCGGCCCGCAAGAGGCTCCGATCCGGTCTTCCAAACCACCACCAACCAAACCACCTCCAAATTGTAAGAAATGCAATGAAACTATCAATGTTTTATCAAAGTTTTCCTGAACTTAAATGCACACAACACTGACTAGTACTTGTAAACACAGGCATGCAAATGGCTGTGAAATGCAGCAGTTATAGATTTTTTAACATTTCACTGAATTTTCCACTCAGCCAATCATTAAAATTGGCTTTATGTTGAGATTGTAGTAACTTTCAGGACTAATTGCGAAACATTTTGCAAAAACATCCACTTTTTAAAAAATTTATATTTGACACCACAGCAGAGAAAAATGTTGAAATTAAAATGTAAAGGTTATTATGGCACTATTTCATCAGTCCGGCCCACTACAGATGTTTTGGCTGCATGTGACCCATGAACTAAAATGTGCTTGACACCCGTTATATAGTTTTGACATATTATATATTTATGATCATATGAAATTGAATTGTAAAATACAGCAGTGTTTTTGATTTCTGAAATTAAAGGTGACAAAGAAAATATACAATCGGGTAGACAGATGATGATCAAATAGTTTTTTTTCTTTATTTCAAGACATGTTTATTAACACTTTTGTTGAGTTTTGAAAATATGAGAAAAATCAAGTCTGACTGTCAAAAACTGATTTCCATTTAACAGGAAGAAGATTGTAAAGGCTACCAGAAATTATGTTGTTAATTTTTAAGCTTCTTTATTCAGAAACTGTAAAGCTGAACACAAGATTAACATGTGAATTACTGTCTGTGCATGAGAACAAAGTATAATAATAAACTTTAAGTTTCCCCCCCCCATCAAGTTTACTTCACAGGGTTGTTCACTGTCATGTCGGCCGTGGCTCAATCGGTGCAGTGACTCCTCTTTCAATCATGGTGATACAGGTTCGACCCCCCATCTCGCCCTGTCCATATGGCAAACTGTTCTTGAGCAAAACACTGAAGCACTAACTGCTCTCAGTGGAGGTTTAACACCTTGCGCGGCAGCCATCGCCATCGGTGTGTGAATGGGTGAATGTGGCCAACAATGTTAAACGCTTTGGGACTGCTGAAGCAGTGAAAAAAAAAAAGAAGCCCTATTTAAGTGAAATCCATTTAAATTCTCATTTCCACAGCAGAATTTAAAGTTGAACTCACTGAAAAAACTGTTCAAGCAAGGGAAATACTGTCCGTGCTCTTATAATCACTGTTAAAGTAAAGTCCATGTCTACAAACATCCAAAACACAGCAAACATATTACAAAAGTAGAACTCCTGAAGTTGATTGAAACAACTGAAATAGTTGAGGACACCTGAAGTGTTTTTCATACGTACCTGCGATGTTCTCTCACCACGGCCCAGTTTGGTTTTTTATGTTCTACTGTGGTTAATTATTCCATTACTAATTAGCATAATGAATGCATAGAAAAAAAATTATAATTACCCCTCTCACGATATAATATTTGGATAATATGTAATTTCCAACTATATTTTGACCTGAGCCAATTATGATGCATTTTTAATTTTAAATATTTTCCATCTCCACCCCCTCACATGCTTTAATGGTTTGGTCCACTTTGACAAACATCATTAATCAGCAACAGGAAATGTGTATTCAGGGTAAAACTTAGTTAAAATAAAGCGAGCCAGACGCTTTTATTTCAACAAAAAATCCTAAAATATCTGTAATAATTTAACATTGGCTGTGAGATTGTAGTGTGAAGAGGGGTTTCGCTTTGAAATTATGAGAAGATATCATCAGCGTATCAGCTGGAAGCACAAACGGATGTTTGTAGGCCCGACAATTGTCAAAATCATACATAAAATATGAAACAATGATTTCAGCTCTTATGTAAAAACACAATCATAAAGATTCCGGAAGCAACGTTTTAAATTCAGACTGGATTTATCAAAAATGTAAAACTTACAACGGCATTTTTTGTTTTTCTTTGTTTGGTGAAATGTTGCATTGCATTAGTAAAAAGCTCCCGAGAGGCAGAGATGCATGACAGTTATGTTGTTTTGGAGTTTTTAGGCATAATTAACATGATGGTGTATGTTAGGAGAGCGAAGAAGCACCGGCCTATCAATAAGGAAACAATCCAAAATGTTTGGTAAACTATTTAAAGAGCTGAAGCGCGGCACGGTGCAGGAGGAAAGAATTGACGTGTTTAATTCAAACCAGTTTCACAACAACACCTTAGATTATTCTGCATCTGTGCTGCACACTGACTGATGTGACTTGCTATTTTACTAAACGAGGCTTTCAATTTTCTGCTATTGTATATTTCCAAGCTTTACCACAGAGTTATGGTCCGGACTTTTAACATCGACTCTCAGAAAAGCAGTTTGGATATCACATAAAATTGAAGATGATGATCAAACTGGGATTCATTTTTTGGTTTTCCTTTTACATTATTAAAATGTAAAAGAATCATGGGTGTGAAAGCCCCGCGGAAGAAGACGGCCACACACCAAACTTTGGACCAGTGTGAGGCGAAACCCTGAACTTTTACATCTGGCCTTTAGGAGGTTGTGTTCTTTTTATGACCTATTAACCTTCTCAGCCTTTTCCCTCCACAGTAGTAAACGCTGCCCACCAGTCTCTCCAGGTGCTTGTTGCTCAAGATGATTGTTAAGTATCAATTTTCGGTGTCACCTTTATGGGTTTTATTTATTTGTCTGCTCCCTCATGTGGAACAGAGCCGCAGCATCACTCAGGTAGATGGATTATAACTCAACTGCTACGACTCATCAATCTTGGAAATTTGACTTCCTGAATCTCATACAACTGTTACTGTCATATTATGGCACAGCATTATCAAGATCAATGACATTTTAAATGCTTCCCGGTTAAGGATGATCGGTGACAATAAAAAGGTAAGTTGGTGATGAAACTGTCTGGGTCGTGGCGAGCGGCGCTGTGCGCGCCGACGGAGTCACCTGCTGGAGCTCCCCGCTCCTCCGAGGAGCTCCGCTTAAATGAATGAACTTGTAATCACAACAGTCACCCTGCGAAATGTCACATGTTGACCATTATTGATCACTCAAGCATGTTTCTCATCCCAATGGCTTCATCTCACACTGTCAAATCGATGAGTCGTATTTTGTTTGGGATGATCTCCCCAGTTACACGTCCAGGAGATTCTTATTTTAACTCACAATGGAGGCACTGATCTTTAAGATTCCAACTACTAAGTCGGAATAAAGTTTCTAATTGTGTACTTGTGCAGTGTATTTCTTGATCTTGCCTTTGTTGGCTAAGGATGCATATTACTTCTTCATTTTCCACTGCTAACATTAATATTCGGGTGGACACGTTCCCTTTGGTGACAATGTTTTCCACAACATCTGCTTCTTCGGTGCAGTTCAATCTATTCAACAGAATCCTGAAGCCGCTTCAGTGCTGCAAAACAACAACAAAACTCATTTTATGCATCAATCATTGTTTATGAAGCACCTTTCAAACAAAAAGAAAAGTAGAACAAAGTGCTTTAGATGATTTAAAAAAAGAAAAAGCCCCGCCTCCAAACCCAGTGCAAATCACACACACACAGACACACACATGCACAAAAACACAAAAACACAGGTCAAGATACAATGAAGTGGCCGAGCACAGATAAACCAGGTGAGCGAATGTCACTGGAACAGGGGACATCCCAGGGCCTGGCAGCAGCCGTGACCTATAAGGCCACCCAACACGAGAGGAGGAATCCACACCACTGCTGCGGGCCTGGTACACAGACCCTGTATACCGGTATACTTAATGAAGTATTTGTATTGGACTGTATTGTATTCTACTTCAGTGTCATTACTGGGAAGAAAAATGTAAAAGTATTCTGTCTTTTGGGTGACTTATCCATGTTGGAGCCGATTTCAGCTGCGGGTTGCTGGGAGGACACCTGGAGAAAACCCATGCATGCACAGGAGGAACATGAAAACTCCATGCAAACTATTGCATATTCTCACGGTGACATAACCCCTCCGCTCTTACACCACAGAAGCATGCCAAGTCGAGTCCTGCACCTGAATTCAAACACCCTATTTCCTTTGATAAAATGGGTATTTTCCAGTTAGATTACAGGACAGAGCCTCAAAACACCACGAGGAACACAAACAGATGTGTTTCAATATTTAGCACCCATATCTAAATGCTGATGTTTGGATATTAGAAATATTTATTAGTAGGCTGAAATTTAAATGCTAATGTTTTGTTTGGTGTCCTGGAGACCTCAGCTCCTGTGTAACAGCAGCACAACTAACAACTAAGACTGTTTAATCTGCTGGATGCTTCATGACATTACCCAGTGTCACACAGTTGGCTTATAAACACAACTTTTAACAGATGCTCGGCTGCAGAGGTCTCTTCCACAAACATGGCATTTGATGTCTCAGCGATCCAAACTGTGTTTTTGTTACACTGCAATAAGCCTCCTGAATCTCAGATAAACGTAATGTAAGAAGGATGTGGGAGTTTCCGCAAATTTCCATAATTTGTCAACCAGTTAAGACACTTTCAGAGCTTTTTCTAAGTTAGCTTTTTAGAAAACAAATGTAATATTAGCTGTATGTTTATTAGATATACTTAGATTACATTAACACATTCCTTTCAACAAGAAAGTTCCAAGTTGTAGTTATTTATCAATAATAATCATCAAAGTGCTCATTTGTTCATTCTGTACCTCATTATATCACATGATATACTTAATATTAAAAAACGTGATATCTAAAAACATCAGAACCTTCATAATTAAGCAGAAAGTTTATTCACCTTTTTAGAAAGTTTCAACATATAACTGTGGCTTTATGGTGATACGATGGCTTTACTGCAGCATTTCAACTCATTAACAGGCAATAAAGAACACATTCGATCATGCCCACAGATTATACGACAAAGGAAGCATTCTCAGGACTACATATTGTCGCCATATCAGCAAAGAAAAAGTAGCTTCATGCAGTAAGTTTTTCCCCCTGAAATGCTTGTGTAATTTCAAAATGTGTAAATGTATATTTGGGAATGTCAGGGGAGTCCAAGGGGCACCAAACCGATTTTCAATAAAACAGAAGAATAAAATACTGACATTTCACAAAACACTGACCTTCATCTTATATTGACTCCATTATTAATGTTTGCTGTAGCTCCGTTGTTAAAAGAAAATTGAAGAATTCTGAATCAGAGATTTTACTGACTTGTCATTTTCACTGGTTGGTCATTAAAGCCGCAGTGGAACGTCACAAACTCATGCGGATTTATTTTGGATTCAAGAGGAGATGTTTCTGTTTCCCGTGGGTCGATCCAGAGAAGTGAAATAATTAAGATCTCTCACTGTATCATTTCAAGTGATAAGTGAAAATAAACATATTCAGCTTGTTTATTTAAATCTTCATCTTGATTTTTAAGTCAATTCTTTCTCTCTGTCTATGTATTCTTCCTTTTCTCTCTTCAATGTTTGGTTCGTGAATGTTGTTTGGCTATTATTAATTATTATTAGCATTATTATTAATTGATTCTTAAGGAGCTTAACTGGCACAAAACATGAAAGACGCTGTTTTTAACATGATTTATCAGTTTTTCATGGTTAGGTTTTTAATTTCCTCTTTAAAATGCAGTAATAGAAATCAATTTAATCACCTAAAATCAATGAGGTGAACCAGTGTGGACAATCAGATTGCCTTTAAGGTTCTATCCTGACTTGCTTTGGGGGAAAATGTATTAAAAATATGCAGAAGAAAATAACTGATGTGACAGTTGGGATATTAATTGTGGATTTTATTAATTCACCTGTAAACATCACGCAGCTTTAGGAAGATGCAGGAACTCAATGACATAAATCAAAGCTGACAGGAAGTCAAAAGGAAGAATATTTTAACAATGTTAAAGGAAATAAAGTACATTGGACCAATATTTGGATAAATAATCTGTAGCTTCTTCTACAAAACTTTTACATCTCAATCCTCTCTAATCCTGACCCTATAATCCCAAATCTATGCAAGTAGAAGATTAGTGTGCTGTTAACGCAGTTTCATTTGTCTATCTGCATTTTGCTATTAAGCATGATTAGCATGCACAGCAGCCTGCTGATCTGCATCTTGAACAAGCCGGGGAAGTTTAAGTATGAAACAAACAAAAAAAAAAAACAATTTTAAAAACTACGCCTTCATTTTCCCTGCAGCGAAAAACAATGCTGTATGAAGGAGAGTATTACAGAGAGAGCTGCAATGATGAACATTTCCTCCTGTTTCATGTTTAACCCTGCTCATTTCCCACAGTAAGAACTCCGGAAACACACAAGTGTGCACAGCAGCTTGGGGGGAAGATGACTGATGGCTTGTTGTCATGATGTTTGGGATTCTGCCGACTCGAAGCCTCGTGGCTCAGTGGAGCCGTGAAGCGCTGCAACACATACTACAGGCTATAGTTGAAGAGTCCTGGTATTAGCAAGGTATTGCTTCATTGTCACACTGTTGAGCCTCTGCAGAATGCAGTTATCCATAATGTGCCCAGCCAATTGCGCAGTAGTTGCATTAGATTTATGAATATAGTTCATGCACTTTGACAGATTTCATACCATTCAACAATGAAGCAAAGATAATTATTAGAATTTAACAGTGTGACTGGATGGGTTATTTTGGGTTTTCAGGTGATATGGCTCTGTGTTGTGTGTGTGTGTGTGTGTGTGTGTGTGTGTGTGTGTGTGTGTGTGTGTGTGTGTGTGTGTGTGTGTGTGTGTGTGTGTGTGTGTGTGTGTGTGTGTGTGTGTGTGTGTTGGGGGGGGGGGGGGGGGGGGGCTTTGTGCACACACAGCAAACCCTTTCTTCTGACATCACAATTTTTCAAAAATGTCAATATTTGAAAAAAAGCTGACACACTCCATCAATCATATAGATAGCCATCTTTCAGGCCGGTCAATGTGCCACACTTCTCCTATGACTGCTTCTTCTCTATTCCTGCTGTGGCCCCTTCCCTCCATTGCACTTTTCTGTCCGTGGTATTATGTCTCCTTGTCGCGCTGCCATATTACAGCTCTATCATAATGCCCGATGAGCCTTTGCACCATAAACACGGCTTAGACGGCTGTCATCTTCTCTACTTGGTGCTGTATTAACGGCAGTGACCTGTCTGGCTGGTGGTGACAGTTGTCTGTCAGCACTGGTTAATTCCCAGTCTTGTGAGGGTCAAGAGCTGAGATATAACGAGGCTCGACGTTGTTGCAGTGCTAGACGGGGGTCTGATGTCAACGGCGGCCGTCGCATCGTGTCAGCAGCGGCGAGATGAGGTCTGCATCCAAACCGGGGAGGTAATCCGAGCACGGCCGCACTGATCCCAGGGCCTTGACTGCCTATTGACACACATCAGAGCATGGACGCAAAACAAATTAGCATTAGTCAATATCCTCTCCCTCCTCCTGCCTCCTGACACAGCCACCCAAGTGCTGCTATGTTTACTTCACCTCCAGTCAAAACAATAGAGACTGTGGTGATCACGATGAAAAATGCCTCGGCTGCGTTTTAAGAGGCTGTCTTTCGGGGGTTTGGGGGAAGAGTTGGCACATTTTTGGTCTGTTTTGCCGGAGTGCCGGAGTGTTGGTTTGAGGGGACTGGGATTCAAAATTGAATTTGCAGGATCTATTTTACCTAAATTGTGAGATTATCCTCTCTCTCATTTCTGAATCTTGGGCAGAATTTGTGGTTTAGGGGAAACAAGCTGTCCAGGAAAAGGTGCCTCCACTAAAGATCACTTGTTTGTTGCAATGAATGTGATAATGTAACTTCTGTTGCACTGGGCAGTGATGTGGAACAACCCCTCGAATATGCTAATCAAACATATGGCACATCGAGGAACAAACGTGGATTGTTGTTGTTGTCCTAAAAGATAAAAAGGTTACTTGGTTTTAAATGTAATTTGAATGCGTCCAAGGGCTGTAATAGGCTGAGGCTGTTGTATTTTTTTTAATTCGTTTGCAAATGGAGAGCAGATATTGCTCACACCTGTTTTTTCCTCTTCTTCTCCTTTTCCCCTCTCTGCAACCCCTTCCCATCCCTCCTCCTCCTCCTCCTCTCCTCCTCCTCCTCCTCCTCCTCCTCCTCCTCCTCCTCCTCCTCCTCCTCCTGCTGCTGAAAGCCATTACAGAAATACAATTTCTAATACCTCCGCACAGGTCTTCGATCGACTGCAAACAAATTTATATTCAGGCGGTAAACAGAAAGCTGCAGAGATTTATTTATTGAGTGTGGAGGAGAGAAACAAGCTAGCGCGTGAACCCTGAGTAACCTCCGAGCTGACATGAAGATGGATCTGTGCACCATGCAAATGCATGGAGAGAAGGGATATATTGCACTCAGTCATTCAGCACATCGCTGCCTGTAGAATCCCATTAACTCCCACAGCTGGGACCATATTTCTGTGTTGTAAGAATGCAGTTAGAAGTTGTTCATTACGCTGAATTATTTTGTAATTACTGCAGACTTAAAGGACATAGAGAATAATTTTAAAATATAATCTTAAAGTGATTTTTACATTTAGGTTTATAATTAAATGTGAAGGTGGTTCTTGTATTGCTTTGATTGAGATGATAGTAAAAACGTAATAATAATAATAAAAATTATTATTTTTATTATTATTGATAATAATAATAATAATAATATTATTTATTATTATTCAACCTTATGATTTGACTGTTACCATCAAATACCTGTAATGTTCATTGATTAAGCTGTACAGTTAATTCTAACAATACAGGGTTGAGTAAATAAATAATGTATTTAAGTGAAATAGAATAAAGAATTTTATGTTCCAACACCTGCTGGTCTTTAGTGGTATTTTAATACCCTCTAAGTCAGTCACTTGAAACATGACTGAAACCTAAAGACTCATAAAAAAAAACACACTTACGATTTTAAGATTGGCATTTCTTTGTAATTTCACGGATATTTGGTTTTGTGGAACAATAAAACACCATCACGACACTATAAATTGCGACCAAATGTTTAAAAGCTCTTGAAATTAAAATTACTTGTTAAGGCTGGTGTTTGAGCCCTGTTAATTCCCGTTATTTTCACGTGCGTGCAGTTGGGCGTCACGCGATGATGCGTGTGTTTGAAAGTAGGTCATCCCAGACTTCAAGAAAGAAAAAACAAAAAACTAGTTCTGCTGTGCTGTGGAGCGTCTTGATAATTTCATTTCTGTACTGGAGGTGAAATTTGCTGGGCTGCTGTGGGGCTGCAGATTTTCATTTCTCTCTTTTTTTTTTTCTTTTTTTTTTTCAGCAACAGATGCCAGTTAAACAACTTTGCTCACTTCAGACCAATAAAGTCCCATTAATCCCTGATATAGTTTCCAACTGTGACAAACAACAAGATATTTATTTGCTTTGGTCAACTTCTGATGGTCTTTAAGGTTGTGATTGATTTCTGACACTCACACAAAAGCAGAATACTGAAGACGAGAGTTTGGCCTCTTGTTTTGCACACAGATGAACTATTCCTGAAGGAGAAAACCAGTTCATGCAGCATGAGGAGCAAGTTTCATCTGAGAGCTGAGCAATTCTTGTATTTGTTCGAGGCTAATTACAAATCTGCTGCCACTGAACTTCTAAATACCAGCTGTCATGACCTATGAACCCATTAAGTGTGCCTTTCACATGACCTAAGACCTCTGCTAAAGAGGGCCTTGAGTTTTCTTTTTTCTCTGCACATTTACATAATCCATTAGCTGCATCAATGTAGGCCTATATTATGTTAATTTTGCTTTTGGAAAGGTTTTTATTGTTACCTTGAAAAATAAAACTAATGCCAGATTTAGACAGAAAAAGAAACAAAAAAACAACCTGTGTATGATATGAGACATCACAGCCTACCTGGATAGGCGAGAGGCCCGTGAAGGCCCTCAGACTGCCGGTGGTTGGTTTTCCAGCTGCCCTGTTTGTGCTCTGCACTGCTTATTGAGCTCGGACACCATTAAAACGTTGACCTGAGGTGAGTTTCACAACTTGCCTGCTCGGCTTAATCAGTGTTGTCCTCCCTGATGACAGGGATGTCCAGCTATTGGCCGAGACCAGGAGGGCACGTCATCTCCATCAATCAGAGACTGCTGTTTCTCCTCAGAGGAATGTCCCCCCGGTCATCCCTCCGCCTGACCATGCGTAGCTGGACGCATGAGAGGCCGGGCATGAAGTGCAACCCCATCCAATGATTATGCGAGGGGGGGAAAAGGTGATAATGACTTCCTATCAAGAGTTAACGGCCGAAGGGGAGACTAACCCTCTGTTCACGGGCTGCTGCAGAGCAAAAGAGGTCATAAACCGGGACCTGAGCGGCAGGTCTCATCCTGAACTCTGCAGCCGTGATGAGAGGCAGGAACCGGAGGTGGAAGTTGCCTCAGGATTTCACTCTCCGCGCCTGACTCCGTGCACCTCTTCGGACAACCCTCCTCCTCCCCTTCCTCCCCTTCCACATCCTCCTCCTCCTCCTACTCCACCACAGCTTGAGCCTTTCCAGGGCTTCTCGACACCGGCCTGCCCCCACTCGTCCCGTGTCCCCTGGCGGTGCAGGGCGCAGTGGCGCGGCTCTCAGGGGCGCGTATCCTGCGCGTCTCGGCGCGAGAGGACAAGCTGCGCTTTTGGGTCACTCGCAGAGCAAATTCAGATCTACTCTCACGGTGGAGCAGAGATCCACGTCGCCGTGGGAAGTTCAGTCAGCTCGGACTGTGACGGAGTTGGCACGGATGAAAGGAGTAAAACTTTTGAGTGGATGAGAGTGAAACGGAGTCAGCCGCACAGGGCGGGTGAGTTATGTATTTCTTTCTTTATTTTCTGTAACGGCACACTGACAGCTCGGGAGGAGAGTTAAAAAGCAGAATTGAGATCATATTATTCGGTTTTTAAATTAGTTTCTGTGTATTTTCTAGCTTTGGGATAACTTTCATTCACAGGTGAAAAAAGTTTGAAGTTTTTCTCACTGAGAGGAAAAAAGGAAAAAAAAGAAATAGCTGACGTGTTTTGTGCGTCACCGAGTACAATTTCCCCCGTCACCACAAACAAACCCCGAATAATAATGAGCCCAAAATCCAAATCTAAAAAAGAAAAGCGGATATAGCTGTTTCCTGGAAGCCATATTTGAATATGCACATGAGGACTCCGTTACTATTTCCTTAACGGTTCCATGTTAATGCGGAGTCTGGTGGGTTATTTAACATTTTTTGCTCCACCTACTGTTCCACGCCTAGCTGGAAACTGTGCGCACAGAAACAAGGCGAAGTACAGTGAAAGGCCTGCTTAGCCTCACTGTATATTCAACCCTGAAGATGATCAATTATTTACCCTTGCCCTTACTAACCAGAAGACTTTGAATAATGCAACAGACCACTGCCTGTCGAGACCCACAGGAAGTTGAGTAAAACTTACTCTTGTAAGCTGGAGTGCTCCCTGAGTATTGATTAGTTGTCTGTTTGTAATGAAAGCCCTTGCCTATTGATTTCAGTTTGCAGCACCTTTACATGTGTCCACCTTTTTAACATAATTGCTGTCACAGATCATCATTTCACTGACTGATGAGTCCTGGGCAGAGAGCCCACTGAAGAATACATATCCTTGGCCTAAAAAATACCAATAGCCTGCTAATGTGAAAAATGCCTATGAATTCTCAATTTTACGTGAGTTATCGTATCTTTTATAGATCTCTCATTTGATCAATAATGTCACTTGATTGACTGGCCACTGTGCCTGGATTGTGCTTCATAAATTTTACCTGGAGGATGATTTACAGTCACAGTGGAGGTCCACACTTTTATTTATTTGTTTATTGTCTTTCAGTCAGTGTGGTCCAGGTCAGATGGAAGGATGCTGCTGACCCAAACGTGCAGTGAACAACGATGCAACCTTATTTTAAAGGCCCAGCCTCATCTGCAAGTGTTGCAACAAGCACATTTATAGCACAATCCAGAGCACTTTGGAAAATTTGTGGAGATTTGACATATTTCTGCACAAATAGTGAGTTCACTGCCCTTGATCTGGCTATATTGTTGCATGATGCAACAAAAAGCCACATCAAGTTGCTGGATCGCCTGCTGGTGGATCAAACAAGGTGCAATTCACAGACATTTTGATTTTGGAATTATGTGGTCGAGCAAGCACATAAAACGTGAAAACGTGGCCTGAAAGAGATTGATTTGTAATAAATATTGTCATGTGGCACAGAGAACGACTGCTTCTTTACATCATGTGCAGAATGTTGATCTGGACAAACATTTTCTTGACGGTGCGAGGGAGGCAGAAGGTGACAGGCGCTCTTTTGATTGGTCCAAAAGTCATTTTATCCATCAAAGACATTAGCCACTCATCCGATCCACAACCATGCACTTGAAAAAGCCATTTACGCTCACCCACCCACACTCAAAGACATTTCCTCACAGTATTGTTAGTATCGCCGTAACCTCTTTCTGTATGTCTCTGAAGGAGATCATCTGTAGGAGTTACTCATTAGCACTACTGTGTAACTTGTAAAAGAGTCATTAGTGAAAGTATGCTTTCCTAGGGAGGTTGTATTGGTTTTGGCACAAAGCAAAGTCCTGCATATCCTTCCATGTTGAAAGGCCTCCACAGACCTGCTGTAACCTGATCTCCTGGCTCAGTGTATATACTCCCAGTGCGTCATTCTTCAATTATGCTTTGACAGCACCTGAATTACTGTGGGCTAGATGCCCAGATGACTGAGGCAATGTGTATTGATCTATCCCCTTTCTTCTTCTCTCTCCTTGGCTTGGAAGGCCCTTCCCATTCCCTTTGCTGGCTGGCTATTTTTAAGCGTGCAAGTCATTCCTCAAATATTTAGTTTGATTCCTTTATGCCTTCTGGCCGGCATCAATTCTATTATCTTTGGAGCCATTAATCAGAATGTGCATGTGATTTGCACTCCTGAAAGCTCAAGTTCTTAATTACGTACAGTTTCTGTGTATTGCTCCTTGATATTCTCTGCCCTCTAATTCTCAAGCTGGGTTACCTTCACATTCATTTTCTTAAAACACAGATGTTGACATTTATCCTATAACTGACCTTTCCATCTGCTATGCTTTTGCAAGTGGCTGGAGGCCTGTTAACCTTCCTCGCCATGAATTGTGGTGGGAGGCGTTGCTCTACACCTGGCACACTGACTCCATTATGCAGCAGCAGCAGCACATTTTCTCAGAGGCAAAGACACACGACTGCCCACAATGTCAGCGATGAAAAATCAAGATATAGCTGCGGTTCCTGTCATTCATTGCACATAAGTAGCACAGATGATACTTTAATGTGCAACCCAGAAACCTCAGAGGACAAAAATGGAGACATTTGTCATAATTGCAGAATTTGAAAGGATTTGTAAACTGTTAAACTGCCATTGACATACAAAGTCCGCAAGGCAAATTATTAATGATTCTGATGAATACAGTTAATGGACTGTAAATGCAACAAAGTTGTTATGATGCACCACACATTTCCCTACTTCTATAAATATCTGCTGCATAAAGCGTGGTACTACTTTTTTCCCCCAGTGGTTTCATGAGCATTTGGATGAAAGTACTTTAAAAGCTAAACTTTGCAACTAAAATGCAGCGCAAAAGCCAGTCAGTAAATGTGAACCATTCAAATCTGTCAGAGTCAGAGGGGCCAGGTGAAATCTCGGGTAATTTTTCAGGCCATAATTTATGGCGCTTTTGACTGCAGGTGTTTCTGTTATTATGTCTACATCTCCTTGTTTTACAGCACCAGAAGGTTTTGCAGTGTGCCAATAGGCTATTGCTAAAGTTGATACCTCTGTGAAATACATCTTTGTTATACAGACAGAAAAATGGCTCCCGAGTGAAGACTTTAAATCAGCATGATGGCTCAAGGCCAATTCCTACAAATCAGTTTCTTATAATTTTAGGCCTATTGAATACTTGAATACTTGTTTCTTCTGTATCACACAAACCTTATGCTTATTTATTGTATTTATACTGCTCATTATCACCCCCAAAATAAGCTGAAATATAAATATATACACACACAGACTGTTTATTCTCTAAAGTTTCAACTCAGGGGCAAATGTTCATCTCATTTCCAGGGCATGGGCGTGGATAATTTAATTCAGGGAGTTTTTCTGCTTCTTTTGTGGGCAGCCTCATTGATCTTCTGACGACTGTTTTCATGTCCTCCCTTCAGCCAGGATGCACATGACCTGTGGGTTCAGCATTGTTGGCTCGGGCCTCGGTGTGCGGGAGGCTACTGGGAGCCGCAGCCTTTGCGCGGACGGCCGTGTCACGGTGAACGGGCCCCCGAGGACCAACTACAGCACCAAGCAGCTGACCGAGCTGGAGAAGGAGTTCCACTTCAACAAGTACCTGACGCGGGCCAGGCGCGTGGAGGTGGCCGGCGCCCTGCAGCTCAGCGAGACGCAGGTGAAGGTTTGGTTTCAGAACAGACGCATGAAGCAGAAGAAATTGCAGAGGGACGGTCTGTTTTCCGAGCCGGCGGCCCCGCACGCACACGCGGACTCTCTGGACACCTGCCCCTCTCCCGGACCGACCTCACCAAAAAACCACCTGCCCCTGAACTCCTGAGCCGCACGAGCGACGTCGTGCGTCACGCGGCGAAAGGGCACAGATGTTTTGATTCGCGTTTGCATCGGTTTCAATCAACCTTCACCTTTATTTGCTTACCACGATGGATGCTCATCGCAAGAAGCGCAATGGCAAGTTACTTCATGCAAGAACGGGTCAAAGCGATTTGTCATCCTTCCCCACCGTCAGACTGGCTCACTGATTTGAATATTAAAATCCAAAGTGATTCCACTGCGCTCCTACCAGCACAATGTAAACGAAGATACAAACTCATATTAATTGAGCATAGAAGATGAGGGACGCAATTTGGTTATTTATTTTTTGGACAATTTTATTGACTTTACTTGAACAGGCTGTAATAATTTTACAACGCAATAGTTTTTTTTGTATTTATATAATTTATTTTACATGCGATAATATTTATTTAATTGATAAAACAATAAATTTGCAAATAATTCCAATAAATCACATCGGTGCTGTATGAAGCAATTTACATTTTTATTTGGTACTTTGTCTGGAAAACCCACATTGCGCACCTGTTGTAGACATATATTTTAAAAAGAGCCGCAATCCATTGTTCGATTTTTGTCGGATTCTTTTGCAGATTTCATTACCTCTTGTCCCCACAAAGATTAAAACGCATTAACTGACTGATGGATTTATTGGCCGCTCATATAGGAGCATTGATCCGGGGCGATCCATCCGTTTGA